>NC_041392.1:289151898-289161163 GCF_002162155.2 Triticum dicoccoides
AACGCTCACTGTTCATCCCATCGATCGGCTTCAGTTACCAGCAGTATCCAAGGAATCGCTCAATCGGGTTCAGTTAACAGCCATCGATTGATCGCTCGGGTTCGGTAATGCGTAGCCTGAAGTGCAATCACTCGGGTTCAGTTAGATCCCAACGCCTCTCTCGGGTTCAGTTAGAGCCAACGCCTCACACACACGCGCGTACGTGTACGAGAGAAACGCGCATCGCTCGGCCCCCGACCTCCCACCATAACCGGGAACTCCCTGAAATTTTCCTCCCCCTCGCTTCTACCATGGTTTTTTCCATCATGGACGGCCCAAAGAATGTCATGCAGCTGCGTCTCCGGCCCGCCCAGGACAAAAAGCCCATTTTCTGTCATGATTTTTTTTCATGGAAGTAGGAGCCCACCACATCTATGATGATACCCGGTTTTGTCACAATTATCATCATAGAAGTGTCATATGTATGATAGAAAAAAATTTCTTTCGGCCCAAAATGTCACGGATGTGTCTTTCTTTTGTAGTGAGATATCTCGAAGATTCGTGTTTCCACTCTGCATTCGTTCAAGATCTTTCGAGGATGTTCTCTCATTCAAGTCTTTTAATTCAACCGGTGCAATCTATCTTCCAAGTGACCTTTTCAACGGTGTTTCTTTGAGTGGGCCCTAACCCACAGGTCTATTCCCAGGATCTTACCTGACTCTTCTTATTTTCCCGAAGCTATTCTCAAAAATTCTTTTCTAAAGTTTGACGTAAGAATGATTTATCATTAGTCAAATGTCTTTCTCCAAGATCTTTCAAATTCTTTTCATCGTTGGCTCAATCTCTTCTCTTTTGATTCTTTCGGAGTGCCTCTACAATTATTGGTGGTGTTTCTCGTCGTCGTTCTCAGATTTTGAAGACCGAAGAAGAGTTTTACCACCATATCTTATCCGTTCTCTCAGAAATTCATGATTCTAGCTTGATGCCGTCCTCTCATAATTGTATTTGATTGTGACAATTATTTTCACCTATCCGGAGCAATTCATGAGTCTTTTCAGTTTGATTGTCCGAAGGCCATCATCTCAGAATTATTGTTTCTAGATTTCAGCTCTCCTTCTCTAAATCTTACTGGTGCATCATTCAATATTTTATAATTAGCTTGTGATCTCTTCATTTCAGTTGCATCCAAATCACCTCAAGTATCCTCATTCGTTCTCTAATTCTTACCGGTGATTCATCCCTTTTACTTCGTTCTTTTCCAATTCATACGGTGGTTCGTTCAAGAGTTATATTCTTGGGTTATCATATCAATTCATTCGTTGTTTCTATTTTACTGGTGGTTCGTTGAAGACCTTCCCAAGTTGGCGTGATATCTATCTTAATCCTTTCTACGAGAATAAGTAGTATGACAAATCCATTGTTTCTCATCAATTTAAATTGGTGAAGGACAAGCATAACATAAATCTTATTCTTCTTCATCCAACTGATTAATTTCTTATTACGGAGGTTCATCAAAACTCTTGATTTCATTTGCTCATCTTTCTTTTCCGAAGTTCCAAGCTTTTCCGCATTATCTCGTCGCGAAGCTCCTTCTAAATCTTTACAAGGTTTCACCTTGAGTTTTTAACTTCTCCTTCTTTTCGTTATCCTTTTGTTTACCGGAGTTCTTCATGGAGGTTCTACATGTTGGTTCATCAAGGACGTAATTCCTTCTCGAGGTGTTCATTGAGATTCTTTTCAGAGGAGCTCAAGCATTCTTTATCTTGCAATCCGGAGTGCAATTCTTTCTTCCGTATCATTAGAGGTGGTATTTATGTCATTCTTGATAATTTGAGTTCATGTTTCATGATTCACATCTTGTCAAGAATGAGATATTTTAAATCCATCAATCTCGTCATTGGAGTTATCTTGGGTTATAGTTCACCTAATGCCTTCCCTAAGGATTGTTGCTATTTATGGTGCTCATAAATGACCCAAGTTCTTCATCTTTCCTCCCGGTGAAAATAAGTTCTCGTCTCCTTGTTGATATCAATCCAATCTATCGTTTCCGTTAGTGGCAGAATTTCACCTCATAGTTTTGAGATGTTCTCCATAAGCCCACGACAAGCTTACTCTTTTAGTTGTTGGTTTTCCAAGAATTACGTTCGACCCTTCTCCTAAAGATGCTTGCAAGCTCATTTGAGATAGAAGATATTGTTTTTCTCCTCCGTTTATTCCATTCCATTCTCTTTTTTCTTCCGGAGGCTTTGCGATGTTGCTCTCTTCGACCCATCATCTTGTTTTATCAAGATCATGTTTCTTTCTTTTGCTTATCCATTCAACCGGAGTGTTGTGCCCTCTGCTCAAGTTCTTTTCATCTTATCAAGTTTTCTTATCATTTTTCAACCGGAGTGCTGCCCGAATTTGGTTTTCCTTGATCCCCTTTCCTACCGGAGTGCTTTAAACTTCATTTTTCTCCGTTGCATTCTTTCTCCTTTATGTTCACCATCTCAAGGTTCTTTGGTTTCACTCATTTGTCAAAGAAGCAACTTAGCATTACCTCTCCTCTTTCTCTTCTATTTTCCCTCCGGTGCCATTCTAGATCTCAGGACGAGATCCTCTCGTAGTGGTGGAGTGTTGTAACGCCCCGAGACCGATGTGCCAGGTGTCTTCCAGTTATTCGCTGCTGTTGCCTTGTCATTGCTTGCATGTCATGCATCTCATATCATGCCATCATGTGCATCACATTTGCATACATGTTCGTCTCATGCATCCGAGCATTTTCCCCGTTGGCCGTTCTGCATTCCGGCGCTCCTATGTCCTCCGGTGTCCCTTTCTACCTCTTTTCTGTGCGGGTGTTAAACGTTTTCGGATTGGAATGAGACTTGTCATGCGGCCTTGGTTTAATACCGGTAGACCGCCTGTCAAGTTTTGTATCATTTGGACTTCGTTTGATACTCCAACGGTTAACTGAGGGACCAAAAAAGCCTCATGTGTGTTGCAGCCCAACACCCCTCCAAAGTGACCCAAAACCCACCTAAACCCCCTCCATCATCTCGGTCGTTCGATCACGATCGCGTGGCCAAAAACCGCACCTCATTTGGACTCTCCTAGCTCCCTCTACCTGTAAATATGTGCTCTCCTCCGAAATTCTCGCGCACATGAAACCCTAACTTCATCCTTCTCGCGCCGCCGGACGAAATCCCCACCGCGCCCGGACATGTCCAGCCGCCGCCCCAATGAATCCCGCGCTGCCACCTCACCCCGCCGCCCTCTCTCTCCTCCAGCCCCGCTGCGGCCCGCCCGAGCCCGGGGCAGGCCCGCCCGATCCCATCGGGGCCCGGGGCTGCACTCACGCGCCCGCGCCGCGCTGGATCCCCGCACCGCCCGCCCGGTGCTTCGCCGTTGCCGCTAGGTGCTCCGCCGCCCCACGGGCCCGAAGCCGCTCCGCCACTGCGCGCATCGTCTCCCTCGCCGCCCGGTCGCCGCTTCGCCTTCCCCGTCGTACATCGCCGGTGACCAGCTCCTGCTCGCGCCACGTGAGTCGAGCCGCCGTCACCGGAGTGCTTCCCCACCGGAGTCCCGCACCTCGCCGGCTCTGCCCGTCTAGCCATCGCCCGGATCCGGCTCCGGCCGACCGGGTCTAGCCAGATCCGTCGCCCCCTACATCGTTCCCGTCGCCGGCGGCCCTCTCCAGCGCAGCGCCGCCGCCGCCTCGCCTCCTAATTGAGCTCCCGCTCGGGGAGACGACGAGCATGGGCACGCACCCCGCAGCAGGCCCAGCAGCACAAAGGCCGGCCCAGCTTCTCCGCCCCCTCGGTCCGCTTCGATCCGGCCCAAGGGCCCTAGGTGAGCACTGTCCGTCTATACCCCGCCTGTGCGACGTTTAGATATCTTGCGCTCGCATGTTTTTTTTCCTGAAATCTTCTAAGTCCCGAGTATTTTTATGCATCTTCATCGCATCATAACTTCATCACCGTTGCTCCGATTCGTGCGTGTAGCATATCGAAATGTTCGTCTCGACGAGTACATTATTTCATCTCACTGCATAATTTTCATTTGAGCTCATCTTGATGCCCGAAATGCTGTTGGAAGAGAGCTATGTGATCATTGTTTTAGATCTATTTCAGCAAATGCACTTTTGTCATTTTTGCCATGATTAATGTGTGCATGCTATGATCCTGAGCTCTACATGTGTTTTGTAATATGCCATACCATCTTTACAGGGGTGTATGCAATGTATTTTTGTTATCTTTGTGGTGACTAGCACAAGCATGCAAAGTAGCTTACTCAGTGATGCTGACTTCAGGGATAGAAATATTCTAAGTCCTTGCCCTGTCATTATTTTTATGCCATATGTTCATGTTGATTCCTAGTGATCCGTGCCTCTTTTGAGCATGATCAGTAAGGATGTTTTGTATATAATGTTGTGCTCTATCCATCCATGTCTTTTTTTGCAATTATGGAGCACCCTAGCTTGAGTCAATCGAGCTCTACTTTTGCTATAAAATGTTCCTGGCAGATTGTTAACATGTTTAGTAATTTTGCCAAGCTTGTTGTTGTTGATCCGTGCATGATATGTTGTTGTTCTTGCCATGTCTAGCTTCTATGCCATGTCTATTTGTTGGGTGTATGCTTAGTTTTTCATGCAATGCCTCGTGGTGAGTGCATCGAGCTCGTAAACATGCCTACTTGTTAATCTGTTTTGCCATGCTCCAGTTTTTCACAAAGTCTGAATCTGTTTATGTTTTTGCTATGTTCACGTGCTTGCAATTGTATTTTTCTGATCCCTTCTGGCTCATGGTCACTAAGGGACTTTTGTTATATGCTTTGAGTAGCTTCATGCCATGCCTTGCTTTGCCATGATATGTTCCTGTAGCATGTAGTTATCGTGCTCTAAACATTGCTTCCTGATGATAAATTCCTGACATGTTAATTTCACTAAGTCTGAAACCTGTTATCTTTTGCACTTTTGCCATGCTTGTTTGAACCTTCTATTGAGTGAATTAGCCGTAGCTCAGTGTTCATCTTTTGTCAAGCATCATGAGTGGATCCCTGCCATGTATTTTGTTGTCATGTTCGAGTGCAGTAGCTTATTTATCTTGATGCATTTAGATGGTCTCATGCTGATTATCACAGACCAGTGCCATATTTGTTTTCCTTGCCATTTCCAAACCGTGCATCCGATTCCGGTGTTCTTTATATCGATTTCAACCTAAATCAACTCCTCTTTCTTGTGGCACTCTCGGTTTTCCAAGTTGAGGCCAGGTTCAATCATTCATTTTCAAATCATGCATATGCATCACATACCGCATCCCGCATATCATGCCATGTTCATGTGTTGGTTGTTTACTATGTTGTGTGCTTCTTTCCGGTGTTGCTTCTTCGGGTTGGTTCCGATAACGTCGCAATTCTGAGGAACCGTTTGTCTACGTCCGTTTGTCTTCTTCACGGACTTGTTCTACTTCCTTGCGGGATTTCAGGCAAGATGATCATACCCTCGAAATCACTTCTATCTTTGCTTGCTAGTTGCTCGCTCTTTTGCTATGCCTATGTTGCGATACCTAGCACTTGCTTATCATGCCTCCCATATTGTTAAGCCAAGCCTCTAACCCACCTTGTCCTAGCAAACCATTGTTTGGCTATGTCACCGCTTTGCTCAGCCCCTCTTATAGCGTTGTTAGTTGTAGGTGAAGATTGGAGTTTGTTCCATGTTGGAACATGGATATTTTGTTGGGATATCACAATATCTCTTATTTAATTAATGCATCTATATATTTGGTAAAGGGTGGAAGGCTCGGCCTTATGCCTGGTGTTTTGTTCCACTCTTGCCGCCCTAGTTTCCGTCATATCGGTGTTATGTTCTCGGATTTTGCGTTCCTTACACGGTTGGGTTATAATGGGAACCCCTTGAAAGTTCGCTTTGAATAAAACTCCTCCAGCAAGGCCCAACCTTGGTTTTACCATTTGCACTAACAACCTAGCCTTTTCCCTTGGGTTTCGCGGACTCAAGGGTCATCTTTATTTTAACCCCCCCCCCCTGGGCCAGTGCCTGTCTAAGTGTTTGTCCAAAATGGGCAGCATGCGAGGCCACCTCGGGGAAACTTGAGGGTTGGTTTTACTCGTAGCTTGACCTATCCGGTGTTGCCCTGTGAACGAGATATGTGCAGCTCCCATCAGGATGTCGGCGCATCGGGCGGCTTTGCTGAACTTGTGTTACCATTGTCGAGGATGTCTTGTAACCGGGATGCCGAGTCTGATCGGATTGTCTTGGGAGAAGGAATATCCTTCGTTGACCGTGAGAGCTTGTGATGGGCTAAGTTGGGACACCCCTGCAGGGATTTGAACTTTCGAAAGTCGTGCCCGCGGTTATGGGAAGATGGGAATTTGTTAATGTCCGGTTGTAGAAAACCTGAAACTTAACTTAATTAAAATGCATCAACCGCGTGTGTTACCGTGATGGTCTCTTCTCGGTGGAGTCCAGGAAGTGAACACGATGTTGGAGTAATGCTTGACGTAGGTTGTTCTAGGATCACTTCTTGATTATAGTTGTTCAATCGTGCTTTTGTCTTCTCTTCTCGCTCTCATTTGCGTATGTTAGCCACCAAATATGCTAGTCGCTTGCTGCAGCTCCACCTCATACATTTTACCTACCCATAAGCTTAAATAGTCTTGATCGCGAGCGTGTGAGATTGCTGAGTCCCCGTGACTCACAGATACTTCCAAAACCAGTTTGCAGGTGCCGACATTACCGAGCAGGTGACGCAACCAGGCTCAAGGATGAGCTCGATGAAGATCTTGTCCTTTGTGTTGTTTCGTTCTAGTTGATCAGTAGTGGAGCCCAGTTGGGGTCGATCGGGGATCTGTGTAGCATTTGGGGTAGTCTTCTTTTATTTTGGTTCCATAGTCGGACCTTGATTGTATCTGGATGATGTAATGTTATATTCATGTAATTGTGTGAAGTGGCGATTGTAAGCCAACTATGTATCTTTTTCCCTTATGTATTACATGGGTTATGTGAAGATTACCTCACTTGCGACATTGCTTACAATGTGGTTATGCCTCTAAGTCGTGTTTCGACACATGGGAGATATAGCCGCATCGTGGGCGTTACAATTGCTTAGCCATTGTTAGGCACCACCATCGCAAGGTCATCATCAGACAGAATAGGTTGACACTCATCATCCCCACTCTGCTCCTCTTCTTCCCAACTCCATTTCGGATCATCCTCCCTGCAACTTTTGCTATAGCCAGACGCGTTGCTGCTTTTGTTGTAGCCAGAGTCGCTGTCGCTGCTCCGATTGCCTAAGCAAATGCGACAAAGTTTTTTTAACAATCAGTGTGAGACAAAGCCAAATGGAGAGGAAGAAGAGGCAGAGCGTAATGGCATCATCATCGTCCTGGTAGTGCATGAGGCACATAGTCTTGTTGAACACCTTCACGGTGAGCATGGCGTCTCCATCGTACCGGAAGACAAGGAAGTACCCGTGCCCCAGGTCATAGGCACGGACGAACTGCTCCCAGCCACGACACAGGTACATGTGGTCGTTTCTGATCACCACCTCCACGTCCCAAAGCCTGTGAAGCCCGCTGCCGGCCTGTCGCAGCTTCACATTCTTTGGCCGATGGCCGTCCAGCATCTCCATAAAAGTGTCAGGCAGCCTCCACAATGTGGTTAAGGAGTGATGTAGCAAACAACAGAGTTATGATAAAGAGATGGGTGAAGGGGAGATCTCTCCTTTTATATACCTGCCTCTTGGAGGAATTCTCAAGTATGATCGTGAAGAACTCGAAACCTTCCAACTCGTACTCCGGTGTGGCAGACCGTATCCTGCGTTGGCGGCCTCCCCCCATCTCTAATAATCAACAACATCAACAACACTTAATTAATTTCATAGGTTAGTTGGCAATGGCAATTGGCACCATTCAAAACTAGGGATTTTTTTAGACATGAAAGAAAACTGAAAATGTCAAAAAAAAACATAGCATAGTAATCTAAAAACACAACCAGAATTAATTAAGTGTTCTAAAATCAATAAAAGCACAACCAAAATAAAAATGGCATATGGAAACGAATCCATTAAAGCAGTTGTGTAAAAAAATCAATAAAAGCACAACCAAAATAACAAGCCAAAACTCCTAATACGTATAGAATGCACAAGTTGTTCTGAAATTTTGCACTCATTAGCAACCACTCCAGATAACACAAAGTAGCACCATTTATATCCAATCAAAGAAAGGCCTCAACAATGTTTCCAAATCAGTGGGTTTTCGGACCACCAGAACAAAACTTAACATAAAACAACAAATTATAAGAAATAACCCTACCATCTAAAAACCTAAAAATGATAGGATCCTAAAAACGCATTTGGCTTCCACTCCAGGAGTCTGATTGGTGAAGACTAAAAAACGTCGAGTTAGGTTAGCGTCAACTTTGGTGCAATGGATACAAATGGAAATGCTAAAGCCTATCGTTGTTCCTACTTGCAGACCAGACATTGAAGTGATAGGGTGTGAGTTCCTCATGACTGGCACCTCTCGGACAGTGAGTGAGTTTGTGCTCAGTGCTCACGCAGGGGCGCGGCTAGGAGTATATGATGCAGTAGGCCATTAGCATCAAATGCCTAGACCATGATTCTTGTAGTTTTATTATCCCAGGGTGTCGATGCATCAGGCTAATGGGCAGGGCCTAGTTCAGGTTTCCCAATCTGCAACAATCGAGAGTGCTTGACTTCTTCCGAAAGAATTCCCTGTTATAAAGAATAGTGCCAGAGTGAACTGATTACGATTTCTCAAGGACAATAGAGCTAGTTGTCTCACTTGTACACACCACATGACTATAGAAATCTGAAACAATTACTGAAAATAAAATCAAGGATAATACATTCAGTGCGGACTGTTAAAATTGTTGCCCAAATGGAGCTAGAAAAACCATCTATGGTGAACATTCTGTTGGACTCCAAACATTTGAAGGTGCTCAGAATCATTTTCAAAAACTTCCTAGAAAATCAAGTATAGATCATCCATGAACAGAATGTTAAATTTGCAAGACATGCATTTTTTTCTTGTACACACTTGAATACACTGTGCTCCAAATACTGGAAGTACTAAAACAAATCTGCATCAGTTCTTGAAAATACAACATCATTGCACAATAATTTACTTGAATAGTTTCTTCACTCATGGGTTTCAGCATCATTGCACAACATCATTGAACCTAAACCTAAACCTAAACAGAGAGAGATAGAGAGAGAAGAGGGAGGCAATAGGGAGGGGTGGCGCACCTCGATGTTGGGGACGGCCGGGG
>NC_041392.1:289161692-289217333 GCF_002162155.2 Triticum dicoccoides
GGGGTGGCTGCGGGGGCGGGGGTCAGGGGTGGGGGCGGCCGAGCGGGTGAGGTGAGGGCTGGGAGAGAGAGGGGAGCGTGAGGTGAGGTGGGGCCGGGGGGAAACGGCCGTTAAAACAGCCAGTTTCTTTGCCGTTCGCTGGCTGACGGCAAAGAAGCTTTGTCATCCGCTAGCAGACGGCAAAGAAACTGGCCGTTAGGTCATTCTCACAGTCCACCACCCACCATCTTTGCCGTCTGTTAGCAGACAGCAAAGACACTATGTTGTTTGCTAGCAGACGACAAAGAGAAGGCTGACGGCAAACACCTTCGTTGCCGTCTGCTCATTCTTTGCCATCAGCTATATTTAAGCTGATGGCAAAGAACTTCTTTGCCGTCAGCTAGCCGACGACAAAGAGCTGGTTGACGGCAAAGATCCTGATTCCAGTAGTGTTAAGGTAAACCTCCTTTACTTGATGACACTACTGATTTTTCTTTGTGGAGAGTTGCTATGCAGGATCATCTTCGATATGGAAATGATGAGATGTTGGAGATCTTGGAGTACGGCTACCAAGCTATTGGCCCGAAGAATCTTACTCCAAGAGAGGTATATGACAAGAATCTCAACGACACAACAACCATGTGCATAAGAAGAGGTATGACTGACAAGCAAAGGAGACCATACATACATATCACAAGTGCCAAGGAATTATGCGATAGCATTGTGAGGACCAAGACCGGTACCTCCACTCTCCGGCTTGATCAATATGAAATTGTCAAGGGTCAATTGCAAAACTTTTGTATGGAGAAAGGTGAATCTCCCAGGCAACTCCTTGAGCGTCTCATGACTCTCACAGCTGACATCGAGTCATGTGAGTGTGACAAGACACAAGATGGATTCAACTTGACTAAGAAATTTCTCATGGACTAGTTGCTCCAGGATCTTGCTTTGTATCATCACAAAATGGTGTTCGACATAAGACAACACCATGGATTCAAGGAAATGACTCCGGATGACATCATATCCACTTTCCAACTATTTGAAGAGTCAAAGGCAAATGCTACAAAACATCTTGCCATGCATAGTACCTCAACATCAAAAATCAATCTTACTTTGAAGGCCAAGCATGTATATGAAGAAGAGCAAAGTGAAGAAGATGATGATGATGAGGATGAATACGGTGATGAGATTGACTCCGATGAGTAGGGGTGGGCACACTCACACCGTAAACCGAAAACTGAACCAAACCAAACCAACTTAACCGATTTATGTGTTTATTTGGTGTATGGTTTTTTGGTTCGGTGGCAATTTCGTTTTCTATTCGGTGTTTGGTGCAACTTCGGTTTCCAGCAGTCACAATCCGAAATCACCGAAGAAACCGTTGTTTTTTATGATGGTCGTACGCCAGTACCCATGTGATTGTGGATGTGTCATGCGGCTGCTGAGAGCAGCCCATTTTCCTTCGGCCCAACAGCCTCTGATTTGCCTAATGTATATATACATAACCTGAATTCTAAAAAGTGCATACGCACTAATTAGCGAAACTGAGCGGCCGGACTCTCACACATGCATGCATGCAGTGTTGTGGTCTAAAATTTTGTCTTTATGCATGACGTGGCGGATAGTAATGACATATTCACGTGAGCAAGAGATTCCTTGTCTGATGGGTGTGCATGTGCACTTATTTTGGGTTTTCAAATTTTTGAAAAGTCATATCTTTCAAACCGTGAATCCAAATTCAGATCCGTCTTCACCGCTGGATTCCTCGCGGCGAAATCTTTGAAACTAGATCCCCCATGAGTATGTTTTGACGAAAAAAAATTGATGCCAACCTTGGTGCTATATCGTGCAATTTTAGTACTGCATTATGCAACTTTAGTACTGAATGGTGCAACTTTTTTATAAACTTAGTTTTTTAGCTGCATGATCCAATTTTCTATGAGATTGCAACCTACCAACCATGAGAACGTAATGTGCAACTAGTCTACTACCCCCGCCAACAACCTAGTAGTCGATGTGCAACTCTCATCCTTACTCGTGGATGTGTAATTTTTCATGCTTTTGCACACCCTGCCCACCCCCCTACCAGTGCTATGTGCAACTTAGTCTGTTGTTCACGCCAACAGCTTATTAGTCGATGTGCAACTCCTTCCCCTCCCTTGTTGTGGATATGTAGTTTCAGTTGGCGGAGGCAATACACGGAGTTGCACAAGTCCTCCAGGCAGTTGGCCGGGCCAACATACGAAGTTGCAAATCTTACAGGAAGGATAGTTTGATGATGAAAACTCCACATTCATGAGGATAGTGAAAATTTGCATATAGACAAGACGCTAAAGTTGTACGTCTCACTAGCAGGGGTGGTTTGCCCTAGGTGCTAGCACGAAAACTACACATCCATGGGATACAAGAAAAAGTTGCACATTACTGTTAGACAGTTGGCCGTGGCAGTATCCTAAGTTGCACATCCACTGATAGATAGTTGGCTGATGCAGCAAACAGTGAAAACACTCAAACGCGGTTGTGCGGGGTGCACGCGCGGGGACTACCAGGCATGGAGTTGGCCAGGGTACCGCGGTAGCTGACCAAATTGCATATTTCACTGTTAGAGAGTAGTTGGGGTGGTGCCACTAGTGAAAACTGCATGGCCTAGACAACAAATGAAGTTGCACATCTCACTAGAAGGAGGCGGTTTGGGGTGGAGGTATCATAGAGGAAAACTGCACGTCTACGGTGTATGAGAAAAGTTGCACATCCCTCTCAGGTAGTTGCACGTCAACGGCTAGTCAGTTGCACAAAACGGGGTCAAAATTGAACAAAAAATATTTCGTCGAAACATACTCATATTAGATCTAGTTTCGAAGAGCACGCCGCGAGAGTTCGAACAGTGAAAATGAATCTTAATTTCGACGTGCGGTTTAAAAATTATGGCTTTTCATAAATTTAGAAATTTGAATTAGTGCTTTCACATGGATGGTTTTATAATTCACTTTTCTTTTTTCTGTTTATGTGGTTCTTTTTCTAATATGAAATGAAATTTTGTTATATAGGAGTACTAATTGGGGGACCAAATTAGATTAGAGGATAAAAAAAATTAGGCCGGCCACTCCGAACAGCCAGGGAGCAGCCAGCCGCTGCGTAGACCTGTCCTATACATAATCACCCGACGTTCACATGTACGCCAAACCATAGTCATCGCCCATCTCTCCATGCCTTCGTCAGGCGGCGCCCTCTCCTCTCCAACCCTAGACGCCCGATCAGCTACTCATCGTTTCCTATGAGTCGGCGTTCGGCAGTCAGCAAAAAATCCTTTGGTTATGGCGGACGTAAGCCATCCGCTAGCTTCTTCAAGTTCGATTCTAATCTCTGAAATCTCAGTACTAGTAGCTAGTACACTACGGACGTAACTCCATGCAAGTGATTAGTTTGATCTACTACTACTACTAGGAATATTTTAATATTATTTTGCATGAAACGACGGTTGCCATGAGCTAGTGTATCACGAAGTACTTATACGATTTCTATCCATGGATCTTCTTGTGTACATGTGCAGTGTGCGTGCGTAACGGAACAAATTATTTATTAGTCTATGGTGATTGTTTTTATGCAGTTGCTACTGAGGTGTGCTAATAAATTTATTGTACAAAATCCTCAGATGTTTGTTTCCGGCAAGGTTGCCGTACGAAGCCATGGAAGTAGTACTGCAGATTTGAGAGATTGAAGCCATGTTCCTATGATGAAGTGCTGCTACATAATTGAGACTATTTGATATATTTTCGTACGTGGGGCTTTATTCACTATCCATTTATACATATACATATCAAAGTTGTGGCTTTCATTGCAGCCAATGATGTGACATTTTGACTATCATATATTCATATTTTCTGTTAAGGTTGCTAGCTCTTGTGATTATTATTTGTATTTTGTCAATGAAAATAGCTGATCTATGAATGCACTTCGGTTTTCAGGTTAACCAAATAAACCGAACCGATATATTTTGGTTAATATGGTTCGGTTCCGAATTTTTGTGTGTTTATTTCGGTTGTCATTTCTCTAAAACCGAAATTATAGAAAACTGACTAAAACGAATCGTAATAACCATATTAACCGAACGCCCAACCCTACCAATGAGAGCCCTTCATATGAAGAGATTGCCCTCTTTGTCAAGAAGTTTAGCACGGGAAAATTCAAGGGAAGATTCCAGAAGAAGAAAGTGAGAAAATGTTACAACTGTGAAGAAGCCAACCACTGCTCCAACGATTGCCACATGAGAAGAGGGAAGATAAATCAGGTTTCCCAAGACCTTTCCCAAGAAGAAGTTGCCAAACCCTTTGAACTCAAAACTCAAGAAGAGATATGGGAAAGCAATGGTTGCTCATGAAGAATCTGATCCGGATGATGTTAGTGGTGTTGCCGGAGTTGCTCAAGATTCTCAAAACACCTTGAGGCTAGTCAACAAGAGTGGTGCTGTTGTCACCTACAACTATATGAAAGACTGCAGGGGCAACACTCACAAGTGCCTAATGGCAAAGGCCGTGGTAGACGATGGAGAGGACCAAAACTCTCCTGACAAGGTCAAGGTAATTGTCGTGTCAAAACCAGTGGATCTCGGATAGGGGGTCCCGAACTGTGCCTCTAAGGTCGATGGTAACAGGAGACAGGGGACACGATGTTTACCCAGGTTCGGGCACTCTCTATGGAGGTAATACCCTACTTCCTGCTTGATTGATCTTGATGAATATGAGTATTACAAGAGTTGATCTACCACGAGATCGAGATGGCTAAACCCTAAAAGCCTAGCTTGTATGACTATGGTAATGATTGTCCCCCCTCCGGACTAAGTCCTCCGGTTTATATAGACACCGAGAGGATCAGGTTACACAAGGTCGGTTACAAAGAAAGGAATCTACTTATTGGATCGCCAAGCTTGCCTTCCACGCCAAGGAGAGTCCCGTCCGGACACGAGTGCAGTCTTCGGTCTTCGTATCTTCACAGCCCATCAGTCCGGCCCATGATTAACATGTCGGACGCCCGAGGACCCCTTAGTCCAGGACTCCCTCAGTAGCCCCGAACAAGTATTCAATGATGAGGTCTTCGGCGCATAGATTATCTTCGGCATTGCAAGGAGGGTTCCTCCACCAATGACTTCCAAGTAGTGTGTCCGGCCTTCCATTTTATGTTGTACCCCTCGGCTTCTGTGTATCAACAACTTCAGTTTCCACGTGTCGAGCGAATGCGAAAGATCAGGGTATTTTTGCACATAACACCCCAGCCACGCGAGGGACAACGTCTATTTAACGAGATTGGATCCCAGATCCATTTAACATCTCATGGAGAAAATCCTCAAAGGTTGCTAGGAAAGAACACTCCAACATGTCTAGCGTTCCCAGCTCCTCCTCCCATCCCTGCGGCCCAGAAAGAGGCGAATGGGAGAAGTGCACCGTATCCCATCGTCAGCTGGTGGAGCTGCAAACGCAAGGGTTTCTCCCCCTTGCGGATCTAGTCCCTGTTCGAGGAGGGTTAGCATCCTTCAACGGCAAAACCCAGGCGGAGGATTTCCCCAATCCATCCGTGGGGGGATGAGTATGTTTCGTCCCCTATCTGCTAAGGGGCGTGGGATTTCCAGTTAATCCATTCCTCCGAGGGCTTCTGGAGTATTATGGCCTCCAGCTACACAACTTTACTCCAGCCTCCATCCTGCACATTGCTTTATGCGAACTATTCCTGGGTTGTGAGGCCCATTTCGAACTATGGAGAAGGTTATTTTGCCTTGTCCCGCGTAACCACGAGGGATCAATATTTGAAGTGGGCGGAGCCGAAATATGGCGCATTGCCGAGACTAGATACCTATCCGGCACACCGAAGAAGGCTTCTGAAGAGTGGACTTCTGAGTGGTTCTACATCGAGGATGCCGTACTTCCAGACCCAGTCCGGAGGGGTCTTCCTGAGTTCACAAGTGCTCCTTTAAAGAAACGCCGCAGCTGGAGTCCTCGGAGCCTCGAGGAAGAAGATAGTGCGGAGGTTCGCCAACTCCCGAGCAAGATAAGGATGCTCGCCTAGTCCGGATACACGATAGTTGAAGTAATGGCGACCTCCATAGTGCGGGGGGTCCAGCCACACCAATACAGAGGACTTCCCATGTGGCACTATAATGGGAAAGATGACGCCTCCCGCTCCAGCAGGAAAGGTCCCGACACCCCTGCCGCCCTGGCCAAAATATTGGCTGAACTGTTCAAAGGGGAGGAAGAGGAGTTCTTGCGCATCAAGCATAGGGAAGGATACTCGATGTATAGTCCTCCTAGATGGGTAAGCTCCCAACTCCTCTGCTCTACTCATTCTACTCTCTGAGCTATGTTCAACGAACATTAACCCATCCATTTATAATAGCACTGGCGAAAGACTTCCGAGGGGCTTTACAGCCCTGCCCCGCAGCCCGAGGGCCACAATCGGGACCTTGACCCCGGATCCGAAGAGGATCCGGATATATTTTTGGTGCTCGAGAATGGGGTGTTTTACCAAACGAGCTATGACGGCACAAAAGTGGCCATCATCGCTGATTATCCCGGTCTTCTCCCTGCTTCACACGTAAGTAATCCGAAGATATTTCATCCGAAAGAGTTTTCTCATACCGCCTCACCAACCGCACTGTCCTGTGCTCGAAAGGGGAGGCGTTGGGCGCGCCATGCTGCCCCAGGGGTATCTCCGAAGAGAGTGACCCCCATGCCTCGCAAGCCTTTGAAGAGGAAGGCAAATGAAGATACGGCCGAGCCTTCATCAAAGAGGTATGGATTTGCAAATATGCACCTTGGCAGTCACATCCAACTGTGACCTTTCTGTTTATCCTGTATCAGGAAAAAAAGTGTGCCGGACTATATCCGGGGGTCCGGCCGGTCATACTTCCCACAGCCAGGATCCAGATCCTGCCGTAAATATGGGGGCTGATACGGGGGTAACACCGTATTGTCCTCCAGCCAAGGATTCAGATGATGTATCCGTCACTAACTTGGAAGTGAAGAGTGATACGTCTCCAACGTATCTACTTTTCCAAACACTTTTGCCCTTGTTTTGGACTCTAATTTGCATGATTTAAATGGAACTAACCCGGACGGACGCTGTTTTCAGCAGAATTACCATGGTGTTATTTATGTGCGGGAGCAAACGTTCTCGGAACGACCTGAAACTTCATGGAGACACTTTTCAGAAAATAAGAAAAATACCTGCCAAAGATGAAGGCCAGGGGGGCCACCACCTTGCCATGAGGGTGGGGGCGCGCCTGCCCCCTAGGGCGCGCCCCCCTACCTCGTGGGCCCCATGTTGCGTCTCCGACTCCAACTCCACCTCCATATATTGAGTTTCGATGAGAAAAAAATCAGGGAGAATAAATCATCATGGTTTACGATACGGAGCCGCGCCAAGCCCTAAAACCTCTCGGGAGGGCTGATCTGGAGTCCGTTCGGGGCTCCGGAGAGGGGAATCTGTCGCCATCGTCATCATCAACCATCCTCCATCACCAATTTCATGATGCTCACCGCCGTGCGTGAGTAATTCCATCGTAGGCTTGCTGGACGGCGATGGGTTGGATGGGATCTATCATGTAATCGAGTTAGTTTTGTTAGGGTTTGATCCCTAGTGTCCACTATGTTCTGAGATTGATGTTGCTATGACTTCGCTATGCTTAATGCTTGTCACTTGGGCCCGAGTGCCATGATTTCAGATCTGAACCTATTATGTTTTCATCAATATATGAGTGTTCTTGATCCTATCTTGCAAGTCTATAGTCACCTATTATGTGTTATGATCCATTACCCCGAAGTGACAATAATCGGGATACTTACCGGTGATGACCGTAGTTTGAGGAGTTCATGTATTCACTATGTGTTAATGCTTTGTTCCGGTTCTCTATTAAAAGGAGGCCTTAATATCCCTTAGTTTCCGTAAGGACCCCACTGCCACGGGAGGGTAGGACAAAAGA
This sequence comes from Triticum dicoccoides, assembly GCF_002162155.2. Taxonomy (NCBI): domain Eukaryota; kingdom Viridiplantae; phylum Streptophyta; class Magnoliopsida; order Poales; family Poaceae; genus Triticum; species Triticum dicoccoides. Next base: position 289,169,641 of record NC_041392.1, read on the forward strand.
TTCCATGCAAGTTCTTTTCCATAAGCACATATGACTATATTCGGAATACATGCCTACATTATATCAATGAACTGGAGCTAGTTCCGTGTCACCCTAGGTATGACTATTACATGATGAACCGCATCCGGCATAATTCTCCATCACCGATCCATTGCCTATGAACTTTCAATATTGTTCTTCGCTTATTTACTTTCCCGTTGCTATTGCTATCATCACTACAAAATACCAAAAACATTACTTCTACTATTGTTACCTTTTGCTACCGTTATCACCACTATCATATTACTTAGCTACTAAACACTTTGCTGCAGATATTAAGTTTCTAGGTGTGGTTGAATTGACAACTAAGCTGCTAATACTTGAGAATATTATTTGGCTCCCCTTGTGTCGAATCAATAAATTTGGCTTGAATACTCTACCGTCGAAAACTGTTGCGATCCCCTATACTTGTGGGTTATCAAGACTATTTTCTGGCACCGTTGCCGGGGAGCATAGCTCTATTCTTTGAGTCACTTGGGATATATATCTGCTTATCATTATGAAGAACTTGAGAAATCCAAAAACCAAGATCTATCCCTCAACTACGAGGGGAGGTAAGGAACTGCCATCTAGCTCTGCACTTGATTCACCTTCTGTTTTGAGTAAGCTTGCGACACCTACACCTGCTTCTGCTATTCGTTCTGATATGTCGCATTGTTATTGATGATGCCACTTCTGCTATGCATGATACTTATGATGAAACTACCTCTATGCCTGATACTACTATGCCACTTAGTGATTTTCTTGATGAACAACTTGCTATGGCTAGAGAAATTGAAAATATTGAATCTGATGATACGGATGAAAGTGATGGTGAAGAACCACTTGCCATTCCTAAGGGTTATGTTTTTGATCAAAATGCTTCTTTAGCCATTTTAGCTTGCAGAAATAGAACTGAACTTAAAAGGTTATTTGCTAAACGGAGGAAGCAATCTCTAAATGCTGGAACGAAACCTGACCCTGCTTTTGCTACTTCACCTATTTTTGTTACTGATAAGGATTATGAATTCTCTGTTGATCCTGATGTAATTACCTTGGTTGAATCTGATCCTTTTCATGGTTATGAATCTGAAACTGTTGTGGCACATCTTACTAAATTGAATGATATAGCTACCCTGTTTACTAAAGATGAGATCACTCGTTACTTTTATATCCTTAAAATATTTCCGTTCTGATTAAAAGGTGATGCTAAGATATGGTTTAATTCTCTTGATCCTGGTTGTGTGTGTAGTCCCCAGGATATGATTTATTACTTCTCTGCTAAATATTTCCCTGCTCATAAGAAACAAGCTGCTTTAAGGGAAATATATAATTTTGTGCAAATTGAAGAAGACAGTATCCCACAAACTTGGGGGAGGCTTCTCCAATAACTTCAAGCTTTTCCTGATCATCCTCTTAAGAAAAATGAAATACTTGATATCCTTTATAATGGACTAACCGATGCCTCCAGAGATTACCTGGATAGTTGTGCTGGTTCTGTTTTCAAGGAAAGAACACCAGATGAAGCTAAAATTCTATTGAACAATATGTTGACAAATGAAAATAATTGGACACCTCCGGAGCCAATTCCTGAGCCTATTCCTAAACCAACTCCGAAGAAGAGGGGTATTCTATTTCTCAGTCCTGAAGATATGCAAGAGGCAAAGAAATCTATGAAAGAAAAAGGTATTAAAGCTGAAGATGTTAAGAATTTACCTCCTATTGAAGAAATACATGGTCTTAATTTACCACATGTTGAAGAAACATATAATCTTAATCCATTACCTATTGAAGAAACTTATGGTCTTGATAACCCAACACAGGTAGTAAAGGTAAATTCTCTCTATAGATATGATAAACCCGTAATCCCATTTACTAAGTTTGCTAGCCCATGCTTAGATGAGTTTGATAAATTTATGGCTAAGCAAGAAGATTTTAATGCTTATTTTGGTAGACAACTGAAATACAATTCAAATATGCTTGGGCACTTGGGTGATTATATGGCTAATGTCAAAGGTGAACTTAAACTTATTAGTTAACATGCTTCTATGGTTACCACTCAAGTAGAACAAGTACTTAAAGCTCAGAATGATTTGCTCAATGAATTGAATAATAAGAATAATGATAATGATGTTAGAGTTATGACTAGAGGTGGTAGAATGACTCAGGAACCTTTGTATCATGAAGGCCATCCTAAGATAATTGAGCAAGATTCTCAGAGAAATAATTTAGATGCACCTAGTTATTCGAAGAAGAAAAAGAAAAATAATTGGACTTTGTATGCTTCTAGTGATCCTATTGTTGAAACACCTGAGAATCCAAATGATATTTCAATTTCTGATGCTGAAACACAACCTGGTAATGAAACTGAAACTAGTGATAATGTCAATAATAATGTTCGTGATGATGCTCAACCTAGTAATGATAATGACATAGAAATTGAACCTGATGTTGATCTTGATAACCCACAATCAAAGAATCAACGTTATGATAAGAAAGACTTTGTTGCTAGGCAATATGGTAAAGAAAGAGAGCCTTGGGTTCAGAAACCCATGCCCTTTCCTCCCAAACCATCCAAGAAAAAGGATGATGAGGATTTTGAGCGCTTTGCTGAAATGATTAGACCTATCTTTTTGCGTATGCGATTAACTGATATGCTAAAAAAATCCTTATGCTAAGTATATGAAAGATATTATTACAAATAAAAGAAAGATACCGGAAGCTGAAATTTCCACCATGCTTGCTAATTATACTTTTGAGGGTGGAATACCAAAGAAACTTGGAGATCCAGGAGTACCCACTATACCATGCTCTATTAAAAGAAACTATGTTAAAACTGCTTTATGTGATCTTGGAGCCGGTGTTAGTGTTATGCCTCTCTCTTTATATCGTAGACTTGATTTGAATAAGTTGACACCTACTGAAATATCTTTGCAAATGGCTGATAAATCAACAGCTATACCTGTCGGTATTTGTGAGGATGTGCCTGTTGTAGTTGCAAATGTTACTATTTTAACAGACTTCGTTATTCTTGATATTCCCGAGGATGATAGTATGTCTATTATTCTTGGAAGACCCTTTTTGAATACTGCAGGGGCTGTTATTGATTGCACTAAAGGCAATGTCACTTTTCATATTAATGGTAATGAGCATACGGTACACTTTCCGAGGAAACAACCTCAAGTTCATAGTATCAACTCTATTGGAAAAATTCCATCGATTATATTTGGAGGTTTTGAATTTCCTCTTCCTACTGTCAAGAAGAAATATGACATTCTTATTATTGGAGATGTGCATATCCCCATTGAGGTAACATAGTGTTATTCGAAATTTCTCCGGTTCCATGTTATTCGGAATGAGTTCGTTAACAAGACTTGATCAACCTTGTTAGTGGATTCCTTTTGATGATCATGAGATGGATGAAACTAGAAGGCACAACCTTCTGTACCCCACTTTTACTTTCTGTTATTTATATTAAATAAAATAAAAATAAATATTTGTCTGTTTGTTATCTGATTATCCGTGCAATATAAAAATACCTTGAAAATAAAAGTTCTCCAAATGCCGTGAAAATTAAATATGATTTTTTTCTAGAATATTTGAGGATTTATGGAACTGAGAAAACACCAGGGGGGTCAACCACCTGCCCACGAGGGTGGAGGGCGTGCCCACCCCTCTAGGGCGCGCCCCCTGCCTCGTGGGCCCATGGTGGCTCTCCTCCACTTATCCTTTCACCCATACACTCCTTCTTCCTCCCCCAAACACGAATAACCAGCTCAAACCCGAGTCCAAGCTCATTTTGCTGCCATTTTCGATCTCCTTGCTCAAAGCACCTCTCACAAAACTGCTTGGGGAGATTGTTCCTTGGTATGTGACTCCTCCATTGGTCCAATTAGTTTTTGTTCTAGTGCTTTATTCATTGCAAATTTTTGCTGCTTAGGTGACCCTGTTCTTGAGCTTGCATGTCAAATTTATATGGTCAAAAGTAGTTTTGATGCATGATATAGGCCCTAGGCACTTGTAGGAGTAGTTACTATCAATATTATTGAGTTTGGTTTACTTTTATTTTGAAGTTGCTAAAAAAATTCAGAATTTTTCAGAGGAAGAAACATTCTTAGGAAAATGTTCCAAGGTGGTTCTTCAAGGAAGACCCAGGCTTGCAATGCGTGATGCTGACAAAGAGCCACCAAGAGATGCTCCAGTCGTCCTTGTGAGTGGCCTTTTGAAAATTTTATGGATCGAGCGGGAATAAAAAAGAATGCAACACATATTTGCCTAACGCTGATCTCGTGAGCTTCAAGGAATACAAGTGCAGTCAGTATCATAATCTCACTAGTTCCTTTGTGAGGTGGTTTGAATTTTCAACTTCACGTAATTCTCCAACTGTCATGTTTGATCTTTATGATAAATCTTATACCATGGACTTAGAGGATTTTACCACTGCTTGCAAACTTCCACAATGGGGTAGTATAAGGGATCCTCGGAAATCTGAATTTAGAGATTTTCATGCTAATATAATTGTGGTAGAATCTAGAGATATTACACAAGCTACCATAGGGAGCATTCACTTTCCTGCTATACATTATTTTGCTCTCTTCATAGGTAGATGCATAAATGGTAAAGATGGGGCATGTCACATGTGTGTCCCTGACCTCAGTATTCTTAGGAGTGCTGTGATAGGAGACAAATCTTATAATTTGGGAGCCATTGTTGCACGTAGGTTGCATCTTAATAGATTTAATGGAGATTTCTTTGGTGGAATTTATGCGACCCGCGTAGCTAATTTTCTTGGTATAGATGTACGGGAAGATGATATTTAATTACCCCTACTTATCTAGATTTTAATGCTATGGTTCACCACCAGTTTGTCGAGAGGAACGAATCACCTCTCCAGTATCGACTAATCTTTGACATACGTCGTGCTGTCTGTATTACTCTCCCTGCTCCTGCTTTCTTTGATTATCAGGCAAGAGGAGGATATACTATTACCAGAGAGGAGGCAGATGAGTACGAGAGGAGAGAGGAGGCCGCTCGTCGCCACGCTGCAGCTCAGCAGGCGATAGCTGCTGCATCACAGTACGACCCCAGCTACTATTATGGATATCAGCCAGGCCAGCCATGGCCATAGACCAACTTAGGCCAAAAGCCTAAGCTTGGGGGAGTACATATTTCCCACCAACATTACATTTATGTTCACACACTCATTGCTAGATGTCGGTGCTCATACTTTTTCATTGTATCATCCATGCTAGTTTATTTTCCTATTTTATGCTTTCTTCTTGTGTGTTTAATAATCCTTAAGAAAAACCAAAAATTAGTTGTAGCTTTTAATTAGTTTACTTTCCATGCTTGTAGTAGTAATTAAAAAGAAAACCCAAAAAGATTTCCTGTTCTTCTTTTGCTTGTTGGGAGCTTTCTCGTGTAAATAGTTTTATTTCTTTTCTTTGGGGCTCGATAGGAGAAGACCATAATCAAATTGTTGAAGTGGCTCTTATATGCATTATTGTTGATCTGACAAAAGAGCCCATATTGCCTTGTCTTCTCCTGTTTATTGAATGCCTGCAGATTCCAGCTTAGTCCAATGCACGTGCACTATTATTATTATTCACATCGTTCGGTCGTGCAAGTGAAGGGAAATTATGATGATATATGATGGACTGGCTGAGATGAGAAAAGCTGGTATGAACTCGACCTCTTTTGTTTTTGTAAATATGATTAGTTCATCGTTCCTGATTCAGCCTATTATGAATAAACATGTTTGCAATGACAACTAGAGATCATAGTTTCTTGTGCCATGCTTGATTAGCTATGAGTTATAATGGTTTACCTTGCGTGCCAACATGCTATTAAAATGGTTATGATGTGGTATGATAGGGTGGTATCCTCCTCTGAATGATTTAAGTGACTTGACTTGGCGCATGTTCACGCATGTAGTTGAAACAAAATCAACATAGCCTTCACGATATTTATGTGAAGGGTGGATTATATCCTACTCATGCTTGCATTCAGTGTTGATTAATCTTAATGCATGTTCATGACTGTTGTGCTCGCTTCCTAGTCTTTTGCTAGCCTTCACCTGTACTAAGCGTGAATACTGCTTGTGCATCCAATCCCTTAAACCCCAAAGTTATTCCACATGAGTCCACTATACCTACCTATATGCGGTATCTACCTGTCGTTCCAAGTAAATTTTTATGTGCCAAACTCTAAACCTTCAAATAAATATCCTGTTTTGTATGCTCAAATAGCTCATTTATCAACTAGGGTTGTCTGTATCTTCCATGTTAGGTGGGTTATCCTCAAGAGGAGTGGACTCCGCTCCTCACTCACGAGATAAATAGCTGGTCACCGGGATGCCCAGTCCCATGCTTTATGCAAATTAAATCAAAATAATTGCAAACAAAACTCCCCCTGGGACTCTTGTTAGTTGGAGGCACTCGTTGTTTTGAGCAAGCCATGGATTGATGCTTGTGGTTGAAGGGGGAGTATAAACTTTACCATTCTATTTGGGAACCGCCTATAATGTGTGTAGCATGGAAGATATCGCCATCTCTTGGTTGTTATGTTGACAATGAAAGTATGCCGCTCAAAATATTATTCACCTATGTTTCAAAACCGAGCTCTGGCACCTCTACAAATCCCTGCTTCCCTCTGCGAAGGGCCTATCTATTTAATTTTATGCTGAGTCATCATCCTCTTATTAAAAAGCACCAGTTGGAGAGCACCGCTGTCATTTGCATTCATTACTGTTAGTTTACATTGAGTATGACTTGAGTGGATCTCTTTTACCGTGAATTACAATGTCTAGTCAGTCCTTGGTCTTTAAAGGTGCTCTACATTTATGTTTTGCGGTCTCAGAAAGGGCTAGCGAGATACCATCATGTTATATCAGATTATGATTGTTTTGAGAAAGTATTGTCATCCGAGTTTTATTATTATGGCTCGCTAGTTGATTATGCTATTGATATGAGTAAACTTGAGACCTATGTGTTATTGCAAATGTGGTTAGTTATAATCTTTGCTGAAAACTTGAATGCTGGCTTTACATATTTACAACAACAAGAGCAAACAGAGTTTGTAAAAGTTTTTCTTTATCACTTTCAGTTTGTCAACTGAATTGCTTGAGGACAAGCAAAGGTTTAAGCTTGGGGGAGTTGATACGTCTCCAATGTATCTACTTTTCCAAACACTTTTGCCCTTGTTTTGGACTCTAACTTGCATGATTTGAATGGAACTAACCCGGACTGACGCTGTTTTCAACAGAATTACCATGGTGTTATTTATGTGCAGGAGCAAACGTTCTCGGAATGACCTGAAACTTCACGGAGACACTTTTCAGAAAATAAGAAAAATACCTGCCAAAGAGGAAGGCCAGGGCCACCATCTTGCCACGAGGGTGGGGGGCGCGCCAGCCCCCCTAGGGCGCGCCCCCTACCTCGTGGGCCCCATGTTGCGTCTCCGACTCCAACTCCACCTCCATATATTGAGTTTTGATGAGAAAAAAATCAGGGAGAAGAAATCATCGCGCTTTACGATACGGAGCCGCCGCCAAGCCCTAAAACCTCTCGGGAGGGCTGATCTGGAGTTCGTTCGGGGCTCCAGAGAGGGGAATCCGTCGCCATCGTCATCATCAACCATCCTCCATCACCAATTTCAAGATGCTCACCGCTGTGCGTGAGTAATCCCATTGTAGGCTTGCTGGACGGTGATGGGTTGGATGGGATCTATCATGTAATCGAGTTAGTTTTGTTAGGGTTTGATCCCTAGTGTCCACTATGTTCTGAGATTGATGTTGCTATGACTTTGCTATGCTTAATGCTTGTCACTAGGGCCCGAGTGCCATGATTTCAGATCTGAACCTATTGTTTTTTCATCAATATATGAGTGTTCTTGATCCTATCTTGCAAGTCTATAGTCACCTATTATGTGTTATGATCAGTTAACCCCGAAGTGACAATAATCAGGATACTTACCAGTGATGACCGTAGTTTGAGGAGTTCATGTATTCACTATGTGTTAATGCTTTGTTCCGGTTCTCTATTAAAAGGAGGCCTTAATATCCCTTAGTTTCCGTAAGGACTCCGCTGCCACGAGAGGGTTGGACAAAAGATGGCATGCAAGTTCTTTTCCATAAGCATGTATGACTATATTCGGAATACATGCCAACATTATATCAATGAACTGGAGCTAGTTCTGTGTCACCCTAGGTTATGACTGTTACATGATGAACCGCATCCGGCATAATTCTCCATCACCGATCCATTGCCTACGAGCTTTCCATATATTGTTATTCGCTTATTTACTTTCCCGTTGCTATTGTTGTCATCACTACAAAATACCAAAAACATTACTTCTACTACTGTTACCTTTTGCTACCGTTATCACCACTATCATATTACTTTGCTACTAAACACTTTGCTGCAGATATTAAGTTTCCAAGTGTGGTTGAATTGAAAACTCAGCTGCTAATACTTGAGAATATTCTTTGGCTCCCCTTGTGTCGAATCAATAAATTTGGGTTGAATACTCTACCCTCGAAAACTGTTGCCATCCCCTATACTTGTGGGTTATCAGAGAGGGCCATGAATCATCAGCGCCGAAGGGTCGTTTTACAAGACCCCGGTTTTTCAGAAGAGGCATTTAACGCCTTCAGCTCGGTTGATGCATACATTCGAGCTGCTTGAGATGGGCTTAACAGAGCCACAAAGCAGCATTTAAAGGATGTGCGGGTAAGTTTACTTTGTCCGAATATGATGACCATATGCCAGTAGCCCCCGAGACTTGAAGAAGTTGGTAAAACTTATTTAAGTATCGCTGTATAACCAGGTTCTTACGGAGAAGAACGACCTGCTAGCCCAAGAGCTAGAAAAGTGTCAAACACAGCTGACTGCTACCCGTGCCAAACTGGGGAAATCCAAGAAGGCGTCTCCTGGTAATGTTCCCCTCCATCGAGAAAACATAATGGTATACCAATAATGCTAACACGGTTGCTCATCTCTTATTAGGATCACTAGATCAACTGCAAGAACAACTGAAAGCTACCCAAGGAAGCCAAGAAACTGCTAGCCGGGGGCGAGCGTGTGCTCACAAAAGTCGTGATGGAGAAAAACAGGCTCCAGGATTCGAATACCCGATTGGGCGAGTAACTGAAAGATGTACGGGCCCAGCTAGCTGACTCCGTAAAGGAGAATAAAAGGCTGCGAGGCAGCATATTCGGTATGTGGTTGGACTAACCTTCGAATAATTCGAAGGTGGAGGAGACTGACAGAGTTATGTCTGCAGGTATGCTGACCGGTCGTCCCGAAGAGGAGATGTTTGGATTCTCTGGTGATCTTCTACAAGAGCTGTCGCTAGTGCACAAGCAGGCTCGGCAGGCGACGTGAAGTGTTGCCAAGGCCTTATGGCCATCCGCCTCCCCTCTAGGAAAGATGGAGGAGCTTATACAGCTTTTCAAGGGAGCGCGGCGACACTATTAATTGTGGAAGATATCGGCTTGGCGGGAAGGTGCACGAGAAGCCTGGGCCATGGTGAAAACATGGTATACCAAACTTAATTCGAATCATATGGCTCGGGTCGGACCTCTAGGGTCAGATGGAAAAGAAGTTCTAGTTAATTTGGTATATGACCAAGTAGAAATAGCCGCCAAGTATTCTGAGCAGGATTATAAGCTAGGCAGCCTGCTGGACGGTATAGAGGAGGAAATTTTTGAGTCCAAATGACTATGTACCTTTCTTGATGTATGCAAATCTAGCTGAATTGTAAAATGATTGCCATGGCAGACCTTTTCGCTTCGACCTCTGGACCCGAATGTGCGGAGTATTTCCAAATACCTGAGCGGTAAAATAGACCGGGGTATGCGTGGAAACAAGGCGTAGGGGTCATAGTTGTTTGAACAGACAAGTTGTATCCGGCTAGTTATGTTATATTACATTATGTAAGAAACATCTTGTAGAGAGAATAGTTCCGTTAAGGGTTCCTTTCCCTGAGTGTGCATGTGTTTCATGTGCATGTCCGAACTGTGATTGAAAAAATCGCAGTATGAGTAACTTCTGGGGGTTCACAATGGAGTGAATGCGGAAACATCTTTAATTCACCGACCAAATATTCCCTTAAGAATGCGAGCTTTCGGCTTCACCCCGTCTAAGGTACACATCCGGATGACCCGGCAGTAACAATCGCAGTGGTGCTCCCTTTATGCCCTAGCCGAATTAACGGGAACATAGGGCACAAGCACAGGAGCCAGGCAACCCAGCTTAGCCAAAACTTAAGTCATATCGATGCATATAATGGCGAAGAAAAGGTACATATGGGAAAGGACGCATATGTGATAAGCTTAATGCTCAGAAAATAATAGCAAGATTCTGTCCCAGAAGCCCCTAGGTGTAATGGATGTACATATTTGAAGATGTATGCATCAGGGGTGTACGGTCTATCCGCACAAAATATTTAAAGCTAAAGAGAAAAACGAAAAGAGAGAGAAATATAATGGAAACAACAGGAAGAAGGAGACAAACACAGGGTTCGGCGCTAGGCATAGAATCGTCGGAGTCTGGCCGCGTTCCAGGGGTTCGGCTCTAAGCGATTGTCTGACGCATCATACAAGCGGTACACTCCTCCGGTGAGGACTTCGTCAATGATGAAGGGACCCTCCTAGTTGGGCTTCAGCTTGTTCATTTTCTTCTTCGGCAGGCGTAGAACGAGTTCGCCAACATTATAAGTCTTGGCCCGCACTTCTCTACTTTGATACATGCGAGTCTGCTGTTGATAAAATGCAGAACGGGCTTTTGCGATGTTGCGCTCCTCCTCCAGGGCATCTAAGCTATCCTGCCGATCAAGCTCGGCCTCTCTCTCTCTTCGTACATGTGTACTTGAGGTGAGTCATGAATAATGTCGCAGGATAACACTGCCTCTGCGTTGTACACCATGAAGAAAGGTGTGTATCCGATAGTATGATTGGGCGTGGTCCGCAACCCCCAGAGTACGGAGTCGAGCTCCTCAACCCAGTGCTTGTCTGATTCTTTCAAAGACCGCACTAGTCTAGGCTTGATGCCGCTCATAATAAGACCATTGGCTCATTCAACTTGACTGTTTGTTTGTGGATGATACACAGAGGCATAATCGAGTTTGATGCCCATATTAGCGCACCAGGTTTTCACCTCATCGGCTGTGAAATTGGAGCCGTTATCGGTGACGATGTTGTGTGGAATGCCATAACGGTGTACAACACCGGATATGAATTCTATCACCGGCCCGGACTCGGCCGTTTTAACTGGTTTGGCCTATGTCCACTTAGTGAATTTATCCACCATAACCAGCAGATATTTTTTCTTCTGGCTTCCTACTTTAAGGGGTCCAACCATATCTAGTCCCCTGACCGCAAAAGGCCAAGTGGTGGGTATTGTTTGTAGGGCGGTGGGAGGCATATGGCTTTGGTTGGCGAAGAGTTGGCATCCTACACAACATTGGACAAGGTCCTATGCATCTGCTCGGGCCGTCGGCCAATAAAACCCTATATAGAAGGCCTTTCTAACAAGGGCCCGAGCTGCGGCATGGTGCCGGCCGAGACCAGCGTGAATCTCAGCCAGGAGCTGCCGCCCTCCTCCTTGGAGATACATCTTTGAAGGACTCCGGTAGCGCTTTTCTTATAGAGCTCTCCATCGTGAACCCCGTAGGCCTTCAAACGCCGGACAATGCGGCAAGCCTCATTCTGATCCTCAGGAAGTTCCTTCCTATTAAGGTAGGCCCAGAAGGGTTCGGTCCATGGGGCAATGACTGCCATAATGAGATGGGCCGACGGTGTTATTTCAGCGGCTGAGCCTCCGATGATATCGGTGGGTTCAGAATCTATGGTTGGGTTCGAATCCGGACTAGTGTTGCCGCTCTCCCCTGCCACACCACGGATGGCTTAAAAAGCATTTCCAGAAATATATTGGGTGGGACGAGGTCGCACTTGGCGCCGATACGAGGAAGAACGTCCGCCGCTTGATTACTTTCTCGGGCCACAAGATGTAACTCGAGCCCCTTGAACTGAGCCAACATTTTTAGGAAGGCATTACGATAAGATGCCATCTTCGGATCTTTGGTATCGAAGTCTCCATTTATTTGAGATATTGCAAGGTTTGAGTCCCCGTGCACTTCCAGGCGCTGTATGCCCATGGAGACAGCCATCCGGAGACCATGCAATAGGGCCTCGTATTCGACTGCGTTGTTGGAGTCTGTGTATAGTATTTGGAGTATGTACTGAACGATGTATCTAGTGGGGGACGTCAAAATGACACCCGCTCCTAGCCCTGCCAGCATTTTGGAGCCCTTAAAATACATAACCCAATTGGAATATGTGTCGTACTCTTTACGGAGTTCGGCCTTTGTCCATTCGGCGATGAAGTCAGCCAGTACTTGGGATTTAATAGCTTGACGTGGTTTGTATGTAATATCAAATGGAAGGAGCTCAATGGCCCATTTGGCAATCCGGCCCGTGGCATCGCTATTGTTTATTATGTCGTTGAGTGGTACTTCGGAAGCCACCGTGATCGAACACTCCTAGAAGTAGTGTCGTATCTTTCGGGATGCCATGAAGATCGCATATGCTATCTTTTGATAATGAGGGTACCGGGATTTGCATGGTGTAAGGACAGTGGATATGTAGTATACTGGCTTCTGAAGCGGGAATTTGTGTCCGTCCTATTCTCGTTCAGCGACGAGCACGACGCTCACCACTTGATGTGTTGCTGATATGTATAGCAACATGGGTTTGCCGACATTTGGCGCGGCCAGGATTGGGTTGCTCGCTAGAAGGGTTTTTATTTCTTCCAGTCCTGCTGTTGCCACGTCCGTCCACTCGAAGTGATTGGTTCGCCGTAGAAGGCAATAGAGTGGCAGTGCCTTTTCTCCCAATCTGGAGATAAAGCGGCTTAGAGCTGCCACGCAACCCGCGAATTTTTGGACTTGTTTAAGGTCTGTTGGCATAGCCAATTGTGACAGAGCTCGTATTTTGGCTAGATTTGCTTCAATTCCTCTATTGGAAACGATGAAGCCCAGCAGCTTTCCTGCGGGGACGCCAAAAACACACTTTTCCAGATTGAGCTTAATGTCATATGTGCGGAGGTTGCTGAATGTGAGACGTAGGTCGTCTATTAGTGCTTCGACGTGCCTTGTCTTGATTACGACGTCGACCACATAGGCTTCAACTGTCTTTCCGATCTGTTTCTCCAAGCATGTTTGGATCATGCGTTGGTAGGTGGCACCCGCGTTCTTGAGCCCGAAGGGCATGGTGTTGAAGCAGAATGGCCCATATGGGGTGATGAATGTTGTTGCAGCTTGGTCAGACTCCTTCATTTTGATTTGATGGTATCCGGAATATGTGTCGAGGAAACAGTGAGTCTTGTCCTCTGGTAGCATCAATGATTTGATCAATGCGGGGGAGGGGGGAGGGATCCTTAGGGCAATCCTTATTGAGGTCTTTAAAATCGATGCACAGGCCCCCGGATTTATCCTTCTTTGGTACCATCACCAGGTTTGCCAGCTAGTCCGGATGTTTTTATTCTCTAATGAATCTGGCCTCGATTAGCTTGGCTAGCTCCTCTCCCATGGCTTGACGTTTGGGTCCGGAAAAGCACCACAGTGTTTGTTTGACCAGTTTGTATTCCTTTAATATGTTGAGGCTGTGTTCGGCAGCTTGCGTGGGATTCCTGGCATGTCAGAAGGGTGCCAAGCGAATATATCCCAGTTTTCGCGAAGAAAATCCCGTAGCGCGGCGTTGACCGTTGGGTCTAGTTGTGCCCCAATAGATGTTGTCTTCTTGGGGTCCGTTGGATGGACCTGGAATTTCACTATTTCTTCTGCTGGCTTCAAGAAGGTGGATTTGGGGCGTTTGTCTAAGATCACATCGTCCCTATCCACCATGGAGCATGGTGCGGTTAATTCTTCGGTCGCGAGGGCTTCAGATAATGCCTCAAGGGGCAGGGGTGCGATTTTATTTTCAGCGCGGAGTGCTATGTCCGGATCGCTGGCGAGAGTGATTATGCCGTTGGGCCCGGGCATCTTAAGCTTCATGTACCCGTAATGAGGTACAGCTTGGAAGCGTGTAAATGCCTCTCGCCCCAAGAGGGCGTGATACCCACTGTTGAAAGGGGCCACTTGGAAGGTTATTTCTTCGGAACGATAATTCTCCGGCATGCCGAATACCACGTCGAGTGTTATTTTTCCCGCATGTCACGCCTCTCGACTGGGAATGATTCCTCGAAAGGTCGTGCTGCTTTGCTCAATGCGGCTCATCTCTACTTCCATTTTGTGGAGAGTATCTTCATAGATGAGGTTTAGTCCGCTGCCACCGTCCATGAGAACCTTGGTGAGCCGAACGCCATCCACGATTGGACTGAGAAACAAGGCGGCTGGTGCTCGGACTGTCCTATATTTTGGTTCGTCACCGGCATTAAAAGTTATAGCTGTGTCGTTCAAGGGTTTATTGCTGCTATTTGACAGACCTCGGCGAGTCCGCGGAGTTCCCTTTTGCGCCTATTGTTTGAGGTGAATGTCTCGAAGACCGTCAGTATTTTGGGGTCGTCATCTTCTAGGGGGTGTTGTTCTGGGGTATTCTTGGTGAGGATATCCTCGCCGCTCTTGGCCACTTGCCGGAGTATCCAACATGCTCTAAGGCTATGTGTTGGTATGTTATCCGGTGTTGCGTGTATTTTGCATGGCATATCGAGCCATCCTTCCACAACGGTTCAACGCCTCGTACTGGACTTATATTTTTTACTATTGGACCGGGCGTGTTACAAGGGTGCGCCCTTTTCGCCTGAATGAGGGGTTGAGTGGGGACGGATGGTTCCCAACGGGCTGCCTGAGTTTTCCAAGCACTTTCCATTGCACTGTACTTCTGTACGATAGTTGCCAAGTCAGTGAACTGTAGTATGCGACGGCGGTTGGCGGCGTTGAGGATTCCTTCGTCCATGCAATTGTTGCAGAATGCTGAGATCGCTTCCTCGTCGTGGCAATCTTTAATCTTGTCTTTGACAAGAAGGAATCTGGCCCAGAAGTGGTGGGCCGTTTCCTGAGACAGTTGTTGTATGCTCATGAGAGCGCTTATATTTGGGTGCGTGGGTGGTTTTAAATCTGAACCCTGACCCAATTTTGGATCTGGAGTCTGAAGGACTTCCGAACTTAACAGATCGGGCTCCGGGATATCCACTGGTTTCTTAGGCTCGTCGTCCGATTCTATGTTCGGAGGGCAGGATGCGTCTCCTCGCAGGTGGGTGTCTGGCTCTTCAAAGCCGGAGATTCGGACATAGTTCGTCCTTAGTATGGAGGAAGAGTTGTCGTCTCGCTCCTCGACTAACGCTATCTGGTGGGTGATCGGTGGAGATTTGATTTCTCTCTGATCGGGTTTAAGCCCAATTCGATCGTAGTCTGTAGCGATCCCTAGGGTGGCGATGCGATCTAGGAGATCGTTTAAAGACGAAAGCTCTGATGGATCCATCGGCTTGGAGTGTTCGAAGTCGATACAAAGGGGGTTTTCGATGACCCGACAGGTCATCTTCGGCTTAATGACCGAACGGGCGGTCATGGTAAGCCGCCCAGCCGAAGGGTTTGGCCTGGGGCCAGTGCTCCTCCGGCGGTGATATTGTCCTTGAGAACAAGGCGAGCCATCGATCCTCTCGTCGACGTCACAGTGGAACTCTCAATGAAAGCACCAATGTCAGTGTCAAAACCGGCGAATCTCGGGTAGGGGGTCCCGAACTCTGCGTCTAAGGTCGATGGTAATAGGAGACAGGGAACACGATGTTTACCCAAGTTCGGGCCCTCTCTATGGAGGTAATACCCTACTTCCTGCTTGATTGATCTTGCCGAATATGAGTATTACAAGAGTTGACCTACCACGAGATCGAGATGGCTAAACCCTAAAAGCCTAGCCTGTATGACTATGGTAATGATTGTCCCCCCTCCGGACTAAGTCCTCCGGGTTACACAAGGTCAGTTACAAAGAAAGGAATCTACTTATTTGATCGCCAAGCTTGCCTTCCACGCCAAGGAGAGTCCCGTCCGGACACGGATGCAGTCTTCGGTCATCGTATCTTCACAGCCCATCAAGTCGGCCCATGATTAACAGCCCGGACGCCCGAGGACCCATTAGTCCAGGACTCCCTCAATAACCCCACGATCAAATCATCCTCTCTTCACACCTCCTACTCCTAGTGATGAGTACCTTGATGCGGAGGATAACTATGATGATAATGATATAGATGACCCCATGGTTGCTAAATTAAATAAGGTCATGTGCTCCCTCAAAGGAAAGAAGCTCACTATGTTTCGTATGCTTATGGAGATGGTGGGTAAGCACACCGTCACCATTAAGGAACTCAAAACCCTCGTAACCGAGGAAAAGGAAAAATATGAAATCCTTGAGCGAAAAGTCGAATATGAGGAAGCACAAAATGATGAACTATGCTTGAAAATTGGTGAAAACATTGATGTACATGCTAAAAATCTTGCCTCCTTGAAAAAGGCTAAGGACTCTTGCGAAGAATTGATGAATGATAAAAGTAAGCTTGCGAAGTCTCATGCTTCTCTCTCTAAGGATTGTGAGTTCCTATCCGTGTCTCTCAAGACTAAGGAAGAAGAGCTCACCCTTCTTACAAAGAGTTTTGAGACGGTCAAGCTTACTTATCTTGAAACTCTAGCCAAGGCTTACTCTTCTCCTATTATCAATGTTGATGCTTGTACTACTAACTCTAGTAGTGATCTAGCATCTATTCTTGAGGAGAATCACCTTCTCAAGGCTCAAATCAAGAAATGTCTCATGAAATGTGCTCAAGGACAAAAGAACCTTAATGGGGTATTGAGCCAACACAGTGAGGTTTTTGCCAAATAGGGGCTTGGGTTTGACCCAAGCACGAGCAAGAAGAGCTAGAAGACATATTCTAGAAAGTGCACCACCCCTCTAGAAGAAACATTTGTACGAGAAGGGCACAAGGAGAAAGGTAAGGTTGTTAGTGGGAAGGCCACAAGGGGCATGCCCACTCTCAACAAGCCAAAAGAGTTCATGCCTCCATCCTATGTACTTCGTAAGACTAAGGATGGAGAAGTGTTTGCAAAATTTGTTGGTCCTCGAAACGCATTCCGATTGTATGCTATTTGGGTCCCTAAGACCCTTGTGACTAACTTTAGAGGTCCCATTGCAAAATGGGTGCCTCTAACCAAGTCATAATTGTGTGTAGGTTGCTTTCTCTGGTGGAGTAAAATGGGTGATTGATAGTGGATGTACCAATCATATGACCGGAGATAGCAAATTGCTCTACGTTTTCATGGAAGCTATTCAACCATTTATGAGCATTTTGTTTGGTGGAGGACAAAAGGACAGGTACATGGGTTGGGAAAGGTGGCTATCACAAATGACATGTCTCTCGCAAATGTCATGCTTGTTCAATCCCTTAAATATCATTTGCTTTCTGTTCACCAATTGGCTTATGTTGGTTATGATACACTCTTGGGCTAACGGATGTGAAAGTATTTAAGAGAGATACTCTCGAACTGGCCTTTGTTGGAGAGTTGGATGGCAACCTTTACACGATTGATTTCTCGAAAGAGAGCACATTCCATGCAACTTGTCTAATGGCCAAGGCCGACAAGGGGTGGCTATGGCATCGCTGGCTAGCCCATGTCGGCATGAGAAATCTTCAAGATCTCTTAAAGTGTAATGACATCCTTGGACTAACCAATGTCTCTTTTGAGAAAGAACGTGTGTGTAGTGCATGCATAGCTAGGTAGCAACATCAATCCAAGCACCCACCCAAGAATATCGTGTCTACTTCAAGGCCTTTGGAGCTCCTTCATGTGGATCTTTTCGGGCCTCCTTCATGGGATAGTCTTGGTGGGACAAAGTATGGACTTTTCATTGCTGATGATTACTCAAGTTATACATGGGTGTGTTTCCTCAAGTCCAAGGACGAGACGAAGATCGCCTTCATTGATTTTGCCAAGCAAGCACAACGCAAGTTTGACAAAGAAATCTTGGCAATAAGAAGTGATAATGGCTCTGAGTTCAAGAACTACATCTTGGAAGAATTTATTAGAGATGAAGGGATTGAGCATCAATATTCATCTCCATACACTCCTCAGCAAAATGGTGTAGCCGAAAGGAAGAACCATACACTTGTGTAGATGGAAAGGTCCATGTTGGATGAATACAAGTCGCCACATAGTTTCTGGACCGAGGCTGTCAACATTGCATGCCATGCATAAAATCGGCTCTTCCTCTGCACAATATTGGAAAAGACTCCATATGAGCTCCTAACTGGGAAAAAGCCAAATGTCAAGTACTTTCATGTATTTGGGTGCAAATGTTTCATCCTCAACAAACGGGAATGCTTAGGAAAATTTCAATCCAAAACAATTGAGGGCATATTTGTTGTCTATGGATCAAACTCTCACGCCTATAGAGTCTACAACAAATCCAATGGATGTGTTGTAGAAACTTGTGACATGGTGTTTGATGAATTTAATGGCTCCCATGGGGAGCAAGTTGATCTAAGTGATGTAGGTGAAGCAGATTCTTCTCAAGATATTCTTACCATGGGTGTTGGTGCACTTCTTCCAATGGAACAAGAACCTCATGATGATGAAGAAGAAGATGGAAAAGCTTCATGCATCATCAAACTACTTCAACACCTATACCATCACAAGCTCCTATTTCTCAACCAATGCCCTTAGTTCAAGTACAAGAAGATGATCAAGTTCCTCTTCATGATAATTTTCAAGAACAAGATCATCATCAAGGGCAACAACAAGAAAGTGCAATCATTGATGATGAACCTCAACAAATGCAATATAAAGAAGAAGATCTTCCACCACACATTAATGATCCATATGTTGAGGACGTGGATGATGGGCATGAAGTTGAACCTCGCGAAACCCTGACCTCCATCATGCCTCGAGTGGCCGGTCGTGTTGATGTTGATAAAATTCTCACCGGCATATTGGAAGGTAGAGTCACTTGTAAACATTTGACAAACTTTTGTGCTCACTTCTCTTTTGTGTCTAGTGTTGATCCTCTCAAGGTACAAGATGCATTGACGGACAACGATTGGCTCATTGCTATGTAAGAAGAAATGAACAGCTTTGAACGCAACCAAGTGTGGAATTAGTCAAGAGGCCAACTACGAAACACAATGTCATTGGAACAAAATGGAATTTCAAGAACAAGCAAGATGAGAATGGTGTAATCATCCACAACAAGGCAAGGTTAGTGGCACAAGGGTACTCACAAGTTGAAGGTTTTGTCTTTGGTGAGACCTTTGCTCCCGTTTCCCATCTTGAATCTATTTGCATCTTACTTTCTTAAGCTGCTTTCAATGGTTTTACATTACATCAAATGGATGTGAAGAGTGCTTTCCTTAACGGTCCTCTACAATAAGAAGTATATGTATCACAACCACATGGGTTCGTTGATCCCGATCACAAAGACTTTGTGTATAAACTTCATAAGGCTTTGTATGGCCTCAAACAAGCACCTCGTGCTTGGTATGATCATCTTAAGAAGTTTTTACTCGATGATGGTTTTGTGAGAGGGGTGATCGATCCCACTTTTTTCTAAGAGGGACAAATGTGCTTTTTGGTTCTCCTAACATTCATTTGTGCAAGAAGTTTGCGGCTTCCATGACCAAGAACTTTGAGGTGTCACTCAATGCGGATTTGAAGTTCTTTCTCGGTTTCCAAATTCAACAATTTCAAGAAGGAATTTTCTTGTCTCAATCAAAGTATCTCAAGTATATTCTAGAGATGTTTGGAATGTCTGATTCTAGTCCATGTAAGACACCCATGCCTACAAAAATTGTACTCACTGAAGACACAAACGGTATTCCTTTTGACCCATCTACTTACCACTCTATGATTGGTTCATTGCTTTACCGTTGTGCATCTAGACCAGATAACATGTTTAGTGTATGCATGTGTGCTAGATTTCAAGATTTCCCTAGGGAAATTCATCATAAGGTGGTTAAGCACATTCTTATATACCTTGTTCACACACCAAAGTTGGGTCTATGGTACCCGAAGGATGCCAAGTTTGATCTCATTGGGTACACAGATGCGGATTGGGCTGGAGACAAAGTGGATCGTAAGTCCACCTCCAGTGCATGTCAATTTCTTGGACGCTCCTTGGTAACTTGGTCCTCAAAGAAACAAAATTGTGTTGCCCTCTCCATCGCCAAAGCCAAATACATAGCAACCGCTAGTTGTGCAACTCAATTACTATGGATGAGGCAAACTTTGAAGGATTACGGTATCACCTATACAAATGTGCCTCCTCTATGTGATAATGAAAGTGCCATCAATATTGCTGAGAATCCCAAAGATCATACTTGCACCAAGCACATTGATATAGGTATCATTTCTTGAGAGACCATGTGGAAAAGGGTGACATTGATATTGCTCATGTTGGCAGAGTTATGCAACTTGCAGACATTTTCACCAAGCCATTGGATGAAGCAAGGTTTTGTCAACTTACGCATGAACTTGGTATCTTGGAGCAACAACATTATGTGAAATCTAGTACCCATTCATGTATGTACTTAATGTCTTGTCTTGATGTAGGCATATATTTAGGGGGAGACATTCAATTCATGAGTACTCTCACCCTACATAATGCATAAATAGAACAAACACTCTCAAAGTTATCATGGTTTTCGAACTATGGTGCTTTAAATGATGGAGTCGTGACTATGTACCCAAAGTCGAGATCTTTACGGTACTATGTCCCATATGCTCAAACATGGTGACCTCGGTCACCGCTCGTAGATTGCATACATGGACCTTTCTTTACTTAATATTGTTGGGTTATTATTGCTCATCTTAGTATGGCCATAGATTACACAAGTTTTCATCCCAACAAACTCTAAATCTCCTTGGCAGAGTCTATATCAAAATATCTTAGTTGGCCCTTACAAAATCTTCCCCTGCTTGGGCTCTCTGTCCAGTTGCCGGACATCCGGCTCCTCAGCCGGACAACCAGGCCCTGGCAGGATTTTGCTACTAAAATCTCCCATCGAGCACCACCAATGGTCGGACACCCAGGCCTTAGCCAGAGATCCGGGCCCTGGATTTTACTCTCTGACTTCTATTCACTGGATATCCGGACTTGGACCCTGGATGTCCGGCCCGTCAACCGTAGACACACAAAATAGGGGAGGGCTCGGGATTTTGGGGACAATTCCCCATTCTCTCCCTTGCTCTCCCCATCTATCCTAAACAGCCGCCACCGCCGGGCTGTGCTGCATTGCTGCCCCGGCCATCTCCTTCGTCCTTCGGCCCGGATCTTTTGCCCTCGGCCTCATCTTCTCCCGATCTACATTTCCATCCAATCCATTCTCTGGGTTGCGGTGTGAATCACTCGGGAAGGGCCAGTTCGGGTGTCAACTTGTGGATCGGTCGCCAGAGTTCTTCATGGCGCGTACCAAGCAATGCGGCCCTCCTCCTTCTTCCCGGGGTATGGCTGCTACATATTCTTGCCTATATCCTTGTTTGGCCCAACCATTCTAGGTTTTCGCTATCTCTCATGACTATTTTGATATATATATATATATATATATATATATATATATATATATATATATATATATATATATATATATATATATATATATATATCTTCTTATGAGATGTAATGTCACTTGCATAGCCTAAATTCCTCTCTATGTACTTGGCTAAACAACTTAATCATGGGTATGCCATATTTTGATCTACCACTTGGCCTTGTCCTATGGTACTGTTCGAAAATGTTCACGTCCCCATTGTTTAATTTGTTCTTATCCTTGTTCATACCTTTTTTACTCTCATTGGTATTCTTTTCGTGTACCCATTTCAGTCGATCGCCCGCAAGGTTCCACCGACTCCGAGGAACATGCTCGACCTAAGAAGAAGAAGACTACCACCGGTTCCAAAAAGAAGCATCGGGCACCATCTCCGAGTCTGTCAGTTTGTGATCCGGACGATGCAGATTATGTTAGGAAGGAAGAAGTGGATATTGTGCCAAGACGCTCTGTCGGTCAGTCCAAGCCAGGCACTAGGAGGGCCCCTGTGCCTCAGGTCCATGATGTTACAATGACCATGGTCCATGGTCGTCACAACTCAATGGAGCTTCCTTTTAGCGGGAACTGCCCCACACACGACTTCACCACCATGGGGGTTGAGGGAGTCCTGGATTAGGGTGTCCTCGGACAGCCGGACTATATACTTTGGTCGGACTGTTGGACTATGAAGATACAAGATTGAAGACTTCATCCCGTGTCCGGGTGGGACTCTCCTTTGCGTGGAAGGCAAGCTTGGCAATTCGGATATGTAGATCTCCTCCCTTGTAACCGACTCTGTGTAACCCTAGCCCCCTTCGTTGTCTATATAAACCGGAGGGTTTTAGTCCGTAGGACAACAACAATCATACCATAGGCTAGCTTCTAGGGTTTAGCCTCTCCGATCTCGTGGTAGATCAACTCTTGTACTACTCATATCATCAAGATCAATCAAGTAGGAAGTAGGGTATTACCTCTATCGAGAGGGCCCGAACTTGGGTAAACATTGTGTCCCCTGCCTCCTGTTACCATCCGCCTTAGACGCACAGTTCGGGTCCCCCTACCCGAGATCCGTCGGTTTTGGCACCGACATTGGTGCTTTCATTGAGAGTTCCACTATGTCGTCACAATCAAGGCTTGATGGCTCATTCGATCATTGGCAACGATGCGATCCAGGGTGAGGTTTTCCTCCCCGGACAGATCTTCGTATTCGACAGCTTCGTACTGCGTGCCAACTCGCTCGGCCATCTGGAGCAGATTGAGAGCTACGCCTCTGGCCATCAGGTCAAGTTTGGAAGCTTGAATTATATCGCCGACATCCGCGGAGACTTGATCTTCGACGGATTCGAACCCATGTCAGGTGCGCCGCACAGTCATGATGAGCATGATCTAGCTCTGCCGTCGGACAGTGTTCCGGAGATCACACCTATAACTACCCCGGCCCTCAACCCAGAACAGATCGCACCGTCCGAGGACGGGTGGATGGACACCGCCTCGAAGGCCGCACGCTCAGCGGCGATAGAGCCGAATACTGACTTTACCTCCTATGAGACCTGTGTTGCCGGACACTCGGATTTGTCCCCGGCCACAAACTCCGAACCGCCCGCGTCCGTGCCCATCCAATCTGATTGGGCACCGATCATGGATTTCACCTCCGCAGATATCTTTTAGGACTCGCCCCTAGGCGACGTCCTAAACTCATTACGGTCTCTCTCCTTGTCAGGAGACCCTTGGCCGAACTATGTCCGGCTCGAGTGGGAAGTAGACGGCGAAGAAATTCGTTCCCCTCCCACCACCCACTTAGTGGCCACTATCGACGACCTAAGCGGCATGCTCAACTTTGACTCCGAAGACATCAACGGTATGGACGACGATGCGGGAGACGAACAGGAACCACCGCCCACAGGGCGCTGGACTACCACCTCATCGTATGATATATACATGGTGGACACCCCCAAAGAAAGCGATGGCAATAAGGCAACTGAGGATAATCCCCCTGAGAAGCAATCCAAGAACCAGCGTCATCGGCACCGCTCTAAGCCCCGCCATAGCAAAAACAGCGATACCGGCACAGGAGACAATAACGCTGCAAATAGTGCCGAAGACGAAGACAATCCTCTCCAGCCAGGCTTTGAGCAGGAGGATGGGCAAGCTAGCCCTAAGGAACAGGCAGAAGACGGAGAATCAGAGGATGACAATTACATGGCTCTCTCCGAAGACGAGGTGAGCCTCAGTGACGAAGAATTTATCGTTCCTGAGGATCCCATCGAACAGGAGCGCTTCAAGCGCCGGCTTATTGCCATAGCAAAAATCCTGAAGAAAAAGCAACAACAGCTTCAAGCTGAGCAAGATTTGCTAGCGGATAGATGGACTGAGGTCCTGGCAGCCGAGGAATACGAACTCGAGCGCCCAATCAAAAGTTTCCCAAAGCGCAAGTTGCTACCCCAACTTGAAGAGGAAGCATTAAAGCCTGTGCTCCCAGCGTATGATGCGGCAGACCGGCCACCTCGTGGCCGGGACAAAGTGGCATATCAGCCCGAAATCAAGCCCGTACCCTGTCGCCAGTCAAACAAAAACAGCAAGGCCCGAGGCAACACGCAGGACCTGCAAGACGTATTGGAAAACAAAGCAGGACACAAAAGATCGATCTTCGAATCACGAGGGCGCGCCCCAACACATGACGACGACCGTCGTGCCGGATATACCAAAAGCAAATCTAGTCAGGCCGAACACATCAGACAAGACTCATACCAACTGTGTCGGGACATAGCCCGGCACAGAGGCGCACACCCCCTATGCTTCACTGATGAAGTAATGGGTCATGAATTCCCAGAAGGTTTTAAACTCATGAACATTGAATCATACGATGGTACTACTGACCCCGCGGTATGGATAGAGGATTTCTTCCTCCACATTCACATGGCCCGCGGGGATGATCTACACACCATCAAGTACCTCTCGTTGAAACTCAAAGGACCAGATCAGCATTGGCTAAATAGCTTGCCAGCAAACTCCATCGGAAGTTGGGAGAACCTGGCAAACGCATTCCTGGACAACTTCCAGGGCACTTATGTGCGACCACCGGATGCTGATGATTTAAGTCACATAACACAACAGCCCGGAGAGTCAGCCATGAAATTTTGGACTCGGTTCCTAACCAAAAAGAACCAAATTGTGGGCTGTCCGGATGCCGAAGCCCTAGCGGCCTTTAAACATAACATCCGTGACGAGTGGCTCGCCCGACATCTCGGCCAAGAGAAGTCAAAGTCCATGGCAGCCCTCACGACACTCATGACCCGCTTCTGCGTGGGCGAGGATAGCTGGTTGGCCCGTAGCAACAACACAGCAAGCAACCCTGGCACCTCAGAGGCCAGAGACAGCAACGGCAAGCCACGTCGCAACAGATACAAGCGCCACAAAAACGGCGATAATGCCGAAGACACGGCAGTCAATGCCGGATTAAGTGGCTCTAAATCCGATCAGCGGAAAAAGGCGTTCAAAAGAAACAATCCGGGCCCGTCCAGTTTGGACTGCATACTCGACCGCTCGTGTCAAATTCACGGCACCCCCGATAAGCTAGCCAACCACACCAACAAAGAATGCTGGGTGTTCAAACAGGCCGGCGAGTTGAATGCCGAGAGCAAGGAAAAGGGGCTACATAGCGACGACAAGGAGGAGCCCCGGCCGCCGAACACAGGAGGATAGAAGAAATTTCCTCCCCAAGCGAAAATGGTGAACATGATATATGCAACCATATCCCCAAGCGGGAGCGGAAGCGTGCACTCAGGGACGTCTACGCGATGGAGCCAGTCACCCCAAAGTACAACCCATGGTCTTCTTGTCCGATCACTTTTGATCACAGGGACCACCCCACTAGTATCCGTCATGGCGGTTCTGCCGCATTGGTCCTTGATCCTATCATTGACGGATTCCGCCTCACTCAAGTCCTTATGGACGGTGGCAGCAGCCTGAATCTGCTTTATCACGATACGATGCGCAAAATGGGCATAGACCCCTCGAGGATCAAACCCACAAAAACCACCTTCAAAGATGTCATACCAGGTGTAGAGGCCTGTTGCACGGGCTCAATCACACTGGAAGTGGTCTTCGGATCTCTGGATAACTTCCAAAGTGAAGAGTTAATCTTCGATATCGTCCCCTTTCGCAGTGGCTATCACGCACTACTCAGACGAACCGCATTTGCTAGATTCAATGCGGTACCGCATTATGCATACCTCAAGCTCAAAATTCCAGGACCTCACGGGGTTATAATAGTTAATGGAAACACAGAACACTCGCTCCGCACGGAGGAGCACACTGCGGCCCTTGCAGCAGAAGTGCAAAGCAGCCTTTTGAGGTAAACCGCCAATTCGGCGACAAGGTCCACAGACACATTCAAGCGAGTCCAGAATAACCTGCAACAGGATCACCAGGCGCGTTCAGAGCTCGCCTAGCAATTCGGCCTCCGTCCGAGTCCCACTCAAGCGACGAAATTTGTGCCGCGCGTACATAACTACGCACTAAAGATACCATGGGTATAGACGGAGGCACGGCTATAGCACATCCCACAATGCGGTTCAACCGCCTCAGGACCAGTATATCTTTATCATTTT
This sequence comes from Triticum dicoccoides, assembly GCF_002162155.2. NCBI lineage: Eukaryota > Viridiplantae > Streptophyta > Magnoliopsida > Poales > Poaceae > Triticum > Triticum dicoccoides. The sequence goes on from NC_041392.1 coordinate 289,195,832, forward strand.
CTTCCTTTCAGGACCCTATTCTCTGGAGGCCCTCTCCGATAGCTAGATCATCGGACCCATCACGGGAGGGAAGCACCAAGGGAGCAAGAAGCTTTGGCGTACAAGGGAATCCCCAGGTGGTCTCTCATAACGATCGTTATACCTGTTTTACATACCCACACGCAGCTCGCCATTGGATCGGACATGTTAGATAGTCCTATTTTTGCTTATTGTACTACTTATACACATACGCTTTGACGTATCCTCTAAATAACAATGCATAGCGTCAGCTTATTATTGCATTTCTTCGTCTTCCTTTTTTTCCTTGTTTGTTTATTCACTACAAGTTGCTCCCGTGCATTCTGGTACATCCAGTACGCCAGGGGCTTCAGTGTACCCCATAACATGGCAAGAAAAGTCCGAACACTTTCGACAGTGCGGCACCCCAAACTTATAACATTATATGCATCAGCTCTGAATCATGTCTTGGGTCAATAGATGGGTTTGCCCGGCTCCCATCTTTTGGTGCCTTACGTTCCGCTATATCGGCTAAGGTAGCACTGGGAGAACTATTGCGATTGTGTCCCGGTTCTTCCGGACGAGCACCTCAGTAGAGAAAGCCGAAAACTGACTATCATGATGCGGCGAGAGCTGGTCGCTGTTCGAGAGGTCCCAAATCCCTAAAGATTTTTTCCGCTTCAGGCGAGGAGTCGGCCTTGTCCAATTTAGGTGTTCATAGCACCCCAAGTTCGGCCTTCCAAATACCAGGGGCTTCGCCAAAATTTAAGATTATAGACTTCTATGGCTAAGTGAGAGTGCTAAAGCTTTATAGTCCGATTGCCTGGTTCGTTGTGCTGAACACCTCCTTCGGAGGACCCAAAACTGGGATAAAGAGTGATCAGATTTATCCCAAACACCGCAGTACTAGCTACATGGCGGCAGAAGCCGACGACTAGCCAACTCTCAGATTTTATAAACGGCCGCACAGAAGGTAATATTTTAAATCAACAAGCGTTATATAGCGCACATGAACTCGTTTTCATATTACAGGATCACATGAGTACATTCATTCAAATACTACATCCTTAGAACATTCCTCCGCCACAAGGCGAGCACCCTTCAGGACGTTGTCATAATAATTTTCGGGGCGGCGATGCTCCTTGCCCTCCGGCGGCCCCTCCTTCACCAGCTTCTCTGCGTCCATCTTTGCCCAGTGCACTTCCGTTCGGGCAAAAGCCCTGCGTGCACCCTCAATGCAAATGGACCGCTTTATGACTTCAAGCCATGGATAGGCATTCACAAGCCGCCTCACCAGACCGAAGTAGCTGCCAGGCAGGGGCTCGCCAGGCCACATCCGGACTATGAGGCCCTTCAAGGGCTTCAACTGGTCGCTCAAGGGCATCGGATGTTCGGTCTCAGTATACTGAGACCAGAACAACTTCTCCGTCGAGCTGCCTTCCTTGCCCCGGTAAAATTATGCGGCATCGGACACACTGCGGGGAAGATTTTCGAATGCTCCTGGAGAGCTCCGAACTCGGGTAAGTAAAAGGAAAGTTTCCTTCACATTCTTGCTTTGCTTAATGAATTCCTTACCCGCCGCTATCTTCTGGACCGCCTGAAGCTCCTGGAGGGCCTTATGGGCTTCGGCCTTGGCATTTTTGCATTCTCAAGGGCCTTCGCAAGCTCAGACCCTTGCGTCTTAGAGTCACGCTCCAACGACTCGTATTTTTTAACGGAATCCTGGAGCTCTTGCTGCACCTCGCTGACTCGAGCCTCTTGCTTCTCGCGCTCGGTGCGCTCCTTGGCCGCTTTGTCTTCGGCCTCGGACAGTGCCTCCTTTAGGGCCGCCACTTCGGTCATGGCCCCTAGCAAAATTCATGATGATCCTGTGACTTAACAACCACATTCTTTTTTTTATTATTCCTTATCAACATATGGACGGGTATTACTTACCTTTGTTCTCTTCGAGCTGCCTCTTGGTAAGGCCGAGCTCTTTTTCGGACCGCTCAAGGTCCCGCTTTAGTGCGGAGACCTCCGCAGTGCGAGCGGTAGCGGCCAGCAGCGAAGCCTGCTTATTCAAATAAGACATATTCTGATTAGACTCCTGTGATTATAATTTGATCCTCTGTTCGGCCTTTCTTTGCGAATGCCAAATAGAGCATCAGGGGCTACTGTCTACGCTATAGCATTTTCTTATAAATTGATTACTTACCTCATAGCCTGTTAGAAGGCTGGCACAGGCTTCAGTCAGTCCGCTTTTAGCGGACTGAACCTTCTCTACCACCGCACTCATGACAGTGCGGTGCTCTTCGTCAATGGAAGCGCCACGAAGCGCTTCCAGCAAGTTGTCCGGTGCCTCTGGATGGACAGAGGCCATCGGCACCGATGGCTCGCCCCCCTTAGTGAGGGGTCGCCCGACAGAGTCCGGAACCACTGGAGGTTCCGGCGCAGTATTCGGCCGGGGGCCGGACTTGCTGCCCCCCGTCATTAGGGCCCATGGGAGCCTTGCCTCCCATGCGCCCGGCGTCTGGGAGGTTGCCTTGGGGCGCCGCCAGAACTATCTTCCCTTGGCTTGGTGCCCTTCGAGACAACACCTCGGCGTCGTCCGTAGGGCGGGGGGAGGAGGCGGTCGGGAGCGAATCACTGTTCTTCCCCGACAGGCCCAGAGACCCATCCGAAGATGATACGTCGAGACGGTCCTTGGGTGGGCTGCATGATCATGTTCGGCATGATAAGAAACAATAAAACAAAATATACCAGAACTGTTATGGTATCCGGATACTTACGACTTCGCCAGGGGCGTGTCCCTGGGCAACCACTCCTCGTCGTTGAACGCGGATGTGGTGGAGCGATCCGGAAGGAGGGCTCTTCCCTTCTTGGACCCCTCAGCCTCCCCGGATGGGGCAGCCTTCCTTTTCTTATCTCCCTCGGCTGGAGGGGGAGAATTTTCCTCTTCCCCCTCCTCGTCTTCGTGGGATGAGGGCGTCTCAGTGTTATCGGATGACGAGTACGATACAACCTTGCGTAGGAGACCTTTCCTGGTCCCCGCGGCCTTCTTCTCCGGCGTCTCATAGGGCGCTGGAACCAGCATCTTCGTCAGGAGAGTACTTGCTCGATCTTCGGGTAGTGGGGCTGGACAGTCAATCCGCTCGGCTGTCGCGACCCATTCCTGTCAAATAATGTGGAGGCTCAGATCCCTCACATAATTATACTAGGGAAAGAAACGCCTTATGAGATATAAGGAGCTTACCGGGTTAGCAGGGCGCTTTGCGCTGAGTCCGCGGTCCTCGGTAAGGGGAGGAGGTACCTCGGCAGACTTGAACAGCACCCTCCAGATGTCCTGGTGCGTCGTGTCGAAGAGCTCTCGCAGAGTCTGGTGCCTTGTCGAGTCGAACTCCCACATATTGAATGCCCGTCTTTGACACGGGAGGATCCGGTGGAAGAGCATGACCTGGACCACGTTGACAAGCTTCATTTTCTTGCTTATCATGTTTTTAACATAGTTCTGGAGTCCGGTCAGATCCACCGATGAACCCCAAGATAAGCCCTTCTCCTTCCAGGAGGTTAGCTGCATGGAGATGCCAGATCGGAATTCGGGGGCCGCCACCCAGTTGGCGTCGCGCGGCTCGGTGATGTAGAACCACCCCGATTGCCACCCCTTCATGGTCTCCACATGGGAGCCTTCGAGCCAGGTGACGTTGGGCATTTTGCCTACCATGGTGCCTCCGCACTCCACTTGCTGGCCGACCACCACCTTCGGTTTAACGTTGAAGGTCTTCAGCCACAGGCCGAAGTGGGGCTTGATGTGGAGGAAAGCCTCGCACACGACGATAAACGCCAAGATGTTGAGGATGAAATTGGGGGCCAGATCATGGAAGTCCAGCCCGTAGTTGAACATGAGCCCGCGAACAAATGGGTGGAGGGGAAATCCCAGCCCGCGGACGAAATGGGTAAGGAATACAACCCTTTCGTAGGGCTCGGGGGTAGGAACGATCTGCCCCGCGCCTGGGAGCTGGTGCGCGATATCTGCGGCCAGGTATCCGGCTTCCCGGAGCTTCATGATGTTCTCCTCCGTAACGGAGGAGGCCATCCACTTGCCTCCCGCTCCGGACATGTTCGGAGTGTTTTTGCGGAGAAGATGCTAACTTGGGCGCTGGAGCTCGAGTGCACGAGAATGGATAGGCAGGGAAGAAGAAGGCATGGGTAAAAAAGAGGAGTCCTTATCCCTTTATAAGGGCGGTAGAAACTGCGTGCCTCCCCACTTGCCTGGTAAAACTCGCTGATTCCCCAAGCGTCATGATTGATGGCGTGGTTGGGTTACCCACGCCCGTATTGATGAGGATCCCGTGATAAGGGGACACGGTCTCTGCTTCGACAAGACGTGCCAAGAAAACCGCCTCGCAATATGTGCAGTAGCTGGTTGAGAAAAACGGTTCGAATAATAACCGGGGCCATGGCGTGATGTCACGTTATGAAAAGTTGTCAGCAGATTAGATTTGTGGAAATATTATACTCTCTACGGTGGTATGTGGAATTTGTTTTGCAGAGCCGGACACTATCCTTGTGTTCAAAATCTTCTATGGAGTATTCGGAGGAGGAACCCGCCTTGCAATGCCGAAGACAATCTGCGCGTCGGACTCGTCGTCATTGAAGCCTGGTTCAGGGGCTACTGAGGGAGTCCTGGATTAGGGGGTCCTCGGACAGCCGGACTATATACTTTGGCCGGACTGTTGGACTATGAAGATACAATATTGAAGACTTCATCCCGTGTCCGGGTGGGACTCTCCTTTGCATGGAAGGCAAGCTTGGCAATTTGGATATGTAGATCTCCTCCCTTGTAACCGACTCTATGTAACCCTAGCCCCCTCCGGTGTCTATATAAACCGGAGGGTTTTAGTATGTAGGACAACAACAACAATCTTCCAAGCCTTCCGTTGTTATCGTATTAGATGGCCTTAAGCCATATTTATTGTATTAAGTTCTCTCTTGAGACATTCGATGTAATAAGTGTGTACACTCTGTAGAGGTTTGTGCACTTTTCCCCACAAGACTCGATCTCCTCCGTTGGATTTCTGGCACTACATGGTGTTTGAGAAACAGATGGCCAAGACACAGTCTTTCAGAAACACTAACTCTTTACTCTGGGTGGACAGTTACACCTACTTTCCCCTACATCTGCTAGCCCACCACTGAAAAAGTTCATGCAACATACTCAACTATGCCAGAGCCCATAATGGCTTGTGGCTGCACACGGAAGTTTCTAGCATGAATAATCTTATGATCCCTTTGAGCCTGGGTGGCAGACCGTAGGATGATCTCACGGGTACTCGGGATATCCTAGGACAACACTGGATTCTCCAGGTGCCCACAAGCAATCCACCCAGATGTGTATTAAAGTTGCCACCTTAAGTTGAAACATTAATTAACAACTCACATCTGTCATGGATACACTCAAACCCAATCCACGTCTATGAGCATAGCATGGCAATATAAGCATAACGTAGAAGTAACTCCCAGGGGTTTGATAATAAAACAGGTAATAGGTTCTACCTCATCATCTACTTCCCAGACCCACATGTTAAGATATCCTACTCATGCAATGTGTGAGGGTTGAAACTAACGCATAAAAACTGGGTGATAAAGGGGTATGATCAAAGTGTTACTTGCCTTGCTGACGATCTGCAAATCCTAAAGACTCGTAGTAGCACGCTTCGCACTCTAGGTGTTCTATCGCAAACAAACAATAGCATACATAAGCAATCAAGCAATGATGCACAGATAAAACTCAAATAAGAAGATCTAACCAGAAAGTTCAACTGAAGAACTCCGGTTTGCAAAAAGAATCAAATCAAACGGAGCAAGGAAACTCAAACTACGAAAGAAACAAGATCGAAGTACTAATCTGGACTAAAGTCAAATTTTACAGTACCAAAATATTGTTCAAGTTGGTTAAACAAAAAGAGGGCTTCGAGACGAAGATCTAGGCTCTTGAATCGTCTGATTTCGATAAACGAGCAAAAAGATAAACTAAAACGAAAATCACAGCAGAAATCGCGATCGGAAATAATCACGGAAAAACCCTGGAAAAAGAAAAACCGATGCGGATGAACGGCGTTTGTTAAAACGAACGTACGGACGAACGTCCGCAAAATAAATAAACCGACGGAAAAACCGAACCGATCTATAAAAAACGGATCTAGGGTTTCTAAAAAAACGAACAAACCGAAAAAACAAACGGTATTCTCGCGAAAACCGGCGACGATGGCGGCGCTACCTCTGGCGAGGTTGGCAACGGCGGCGGCGGGGTCGCAGGTCGGCGGCGGTGGCAGCGCGGGCGGCGGGACGGCGGCGCGGCGCAGCGGCTGCGGCGGTGTGGCTTATAAAGGCCGGCTAGGCGGTGTCCTAGTCGGGCACGGCCCGGTTAGGTCGGTTACTTTTTTTAAAGAAAATTATTCTGACGCGCAGAAAAACAAAAAAAAGAAATACTAAACGGACTCCAAAATCCCGAAATAAGTTTTCCCCGTCCTCTAAAAATATGTCGGACAAAGTGAACCTTTATTTGGGCCTCTAATGCAATTTTGAAAAACGCGTATTTTTCCTAATTCAAATAAAATAGCGATAAAACCCAAATAAAAAATCCTTTATTTGATTTTAATATTTTTACTCCAATATTTCATTTATTTTGGACAAGTCATATTATCTCCTCTCATATAGTTTTAATATGAAATATTTTCGAAGAGAAAAATAATTAAAACCAAAGTGATCCTTGTTTCGATATTTGAGAAAAGTTCAAATATGAGAACTAAGAAAATCCCCAACTCTCTCCGAGGGTCCTTAAGTTGCTTAGGATTTCGAGGATCACAAAACGAAATGCAATAAAGTATGATATGCATGAATGACCTATGTATAACATTTCAAATTGAAAATTTGGGATGTTACACGGGTAGTGGGTGCTTGGGCAAAACATGCCAGTGCGAGCGCGAGTCGTGGCTATGAGCTAGGGCACCGGGGCGAGCAGTAGACCGGTTGGCGACGGGGCCAGTGATGCATCGATCGACGTGGATGAGCCTGAGGCCAAACCCGATGAGGTCGGTGTAGACGTCTCCAGCGAGGGGGCGCGGGAGGTTAAGCCCAAGGCAGTTGCGCCCGAGGCGTCTGAGGCTCCGGAGTCGTACCTGAGCCAGCTGTAGTCGAAGCGCTGCCATGGCAGAAAATAGGAGATGGTGAAGCAAATCCTGTTGGGACAGCCGAATCAGCGGGCAAAGAGGCTGTCGTGGCACCCGAAGTAGAGTCCAAATCGGCTACCGTGGCAACCATTTTCGGAGTCAGCGCTAAAGGATTGTGAGCCAGTCGTGGGCGCCCGCACGAGAGCGCGGCAACTTCGGTGAAGACCCGCCAAGGAGAGGCGGTGATGACGATGTCGGTGCGTCAGCCGGTGGTACCTGCTGAAACGGGAACACTTTCTCGTCGAAGTAAACGTTTCGTGAGGTGATCACATGATGAGAGACGGGATCATAGCATCAATAGCCCTTGGTGTTGGAGGGATAACCGAGAAAGATGCAGGCGATGGAACGTGGTGCAAGCTTATGGGGTGTGGTAGATGGAATACTCGGATAGCAAAGACACCCGAATTTGCGAAGCCCGTCATAGGATGGAGGGTGCCGTAGAGAAGGTGGCGTGGGTGTAATTCCAGCGAACATGACACGGATGGAGATTAATCAAAAGAGATGTCATGGCAAGAGCATCCGGCCAAAAACGAGGCGACATGTTAGCATGGAAAAGGAGTGTGCAAACGCAATCATTTAGAGTGTGAAGAACATGCTCGACACCCCCGTTTTGTTGTGAGGTGTATGGGCAACTTAGACGAAAAATAATACCATGTGTGGTGAGTAAGGTGCGAGCGGCAAGATTATCAAATTCTTTTCTATTATCGGTTTGAAACACTTGGATGGGGCGACCAAATTGCGTGGTGACATAGGAATAGAAAGCGTTGAGAGTGGAAACAACATCGGTTTTTCGCCATAATGGAGAAGTCCACACATAATGAGAAAAATCGTGTAAGACGACAAGATAGTAAAGATAGCCCGAACTACTTGCAATAGGAGAAGTCCATACGTTGATGTGAATTAACTGAACGGGTATGAAGCAATAGTGGGAGATTTACGAAAGGGAAGACGAACATGTTTGCCGAGACGACAAGCATGACAAGTGTGATCCTCAACCTTATTACACGTGAAGGAAAAACTCCGAAGAATATGATGAAGGGTGGTGGGGTTGGGATGACCCAAACGAGCATGCCAAAGGTCCACACCGGCGAGAGGGCGACGGGAGCGGTGGCACTGGAGGAGGATGGGTGAACCGGGTAGAGCTCGTCGGGGCTGTCACACCGATGAAGAATCATCTGGGTACGGGCGTCCTTCATAGAAAAACCACACTCGTCGAATTCAACGATAATGGGATTTTGACGAGTAAAACAGCGAAACGGAAACAAGATTTTTTATAAGTGTAGGAGAGACAAGTATGTTAGACAATGATAAAGGTGTAGAATTAGATGGAAACGAAGCATGATCAACATGTGTAATAGGAAGAGAGGATTCATCACCTACGGTAATGGGAGTGGAAGCGGTGATAGGGAAATAAGTATGAAGGTTACCGGGGTGGGAGGACATGTGTGTGGTCGCCCTGGTGTCCATGTACCAATTACCTCTGCCGGTGTAGTTCGTCGGTGGAGGGGTGGAGGGAAAGACATCAAGGAGGAACGGATCCCATGGGGCCAGGGCAGCGGAGGCACCGCATAGGGGCAGGGGCACTGGCTGTTAGTAGTAATCTTAATTAGTTAGTAGCATGCATATAGTTAGCTGGTTAGTGGCCGGCCGTTGAGGAAAGCTAGCGCGAACTCGGTATGGATGCATGCAGGTCTTTGGCGCAATAGACGCGGGGCGCGCTGGCCACGGCTGAGATGAAGACCGGATCATGTGCATGAGTGAGCGGTTCACGTACGAGGAAGCCGGCTCAGCAGGAGCTCGTGCGTGGCGTGCGCATGAGGGTCGCAGGAGCAGTTAGGCAGCGTCTGTGTCTATAAAACTCGTTGTAATCGCGTCGATTCGGTTTGAGCCAAGTGGAATACAAGAGAGATTTGGGCGTTCGTCGCCAGCGGGGCATCCATCGCCGCGGGCGTTTGTCGCCGGGCAAATGTCTCCTCGTGTTCTTGTCTGATCGTCCGTCGATCCTCGGTTCCAACAATTGGTATCATGAATTTGATGTCTTGGGCGTGCTTGCCGTACCGGAGGCGTGGCAGCGATGGCGGCGCACGCCGGCAGCTGCACGACGGAGCTCCGGGCCATGTGTCGGCCCATGGAGGTGGGCTGCGCTGTGGCTGTCATGGCGCGTAGCGGAGGCGGAGGCGACGGGCGGTGACGTCGTACGTGCGGCGACCGCGGAGACCGCCGAGGCGCTGCGTGGTGGCGTGGCGAAGCAGCACGGCATGGCGGCATGGAGGCCGCGTCGGCGAGCCGGGCGCGACCGGTGCGTGTTATGGGTGCGCACTGGACGCATCGGGCGCGTCGGGACCGCAGGCACGTGTACGAGCATGCGGTTGACGTTGGGAGGAGGCGTATGTCGCCGTTGTGCTCAAGTTCGTGGTCGAGTTCGGCTACATCCTTTCAGCGTTTGTCGCTGGCGGCTGCCATGGCGGATGCGGAGGCGGCACGCGGTGAGCGTTTGGTGCAGTCGGGCTCGTCGGGCGCGTCGGATGCGCGCGGGACGTGCGGAACGCACTGGTGCGGTCGGGCTCGTCAGGCGCGTCGGGTGCGCGCGGAACGTGCGGGACGCAGAGGGACGTCAGGCGTGTGTCGCTGGCGGAGAAGGAGCTCGGCGTATGTTGTCGGGGTCGTGACGGAGCACGGTGCGACCGGCGTCGGTGCGACCGGTGTCGATGCGCCGGGTCGGGTCCGCAGGCTGGGTCACAACCACGACAGCGATAATGACAGGAGCAGCAGCAACTCCGACGAAGGCAAGTCAAGATTAAAGGGGAAAATGTTAGTAGTAATCTTGATTAGTTAGTAGCATGCATATAGTGAGCTGGTTAGTGGCCGGCCGTTGAGAAAAGCTAGCGCGAACTCGGTATGGATGCATGCAGGTCGTTGGTGCAGTAGACGCGGGGCGCGCTGGCCACGGCTGGGATGAAGACCGGATCGTGTGCATGAGTGAGCGGGTCACGTACGAGAAAGCCGGCTCAGCAGGAGCTCGTGCGTGGCGTCCGCACGAGGGTCGCAGGAGCAGTTAGGCAGCGTCTGTGTCTATAAAACTTGTTGTAATCGGTTTGAGCCGAGTGCAATACAAGAGAGATTTGGCGTTCATTGCCGGCGGGGCATCCGTCGCCACGGGCGTTTGTCGCCGGGCAAATGTCTCCTCGTGTTCTTGTCTGATCGTCCGTCGATCCTCGGTTCCAACATTGGCCACCCAAACGTCTTAGGAGGAGGGAGGCACAGGACCTGCGAAAGGGGTTAGAACCACAGGAGATGAAGGAGTGAGGAAAGGCCATGGCAGTGGTGAGGAGGGTGGGGAGTGGTTCGGGTGTAGGAAGAGAAGGGGAAAGGGTGGGAGAAGAAGAGCAGCGACGGCAGAGAGATGGCGGCAGCTGTGGCGGGAAGAAGGAAAGAGGAGGGCAGCGGCAACAGGAAGAGGGAGGCGGCTGCTGGGATGTGTGGCGGCGGTGGCAGGGTACTGCAGCGGCGACCGCAGGAGGTTAGGCGCGGCGACGGCAGTGTACTGCGGCGGCGGTGGCTGGGAGGGGCGGCGGCAGCAGTAGGGTACTGCGCCGGCGACGACATGAGGGTGGGGGCGGCGGCGGCGACAGTGTATTACGGCGGCGACAGTTGGGAGGTGCGGTGGCAGCGGCAGGGTACTGCGGCGGCGTGAGGGTGGGCGGCGGCGGCTGCTCGAGGAGGCGGCGACGCGCGAGAAGAGCGGAAGCCTGGTTTTGGATCGATGAGCTATATGATACCATATGGAAGACAATATTTGAATCGATGATTGTAATTGATTATATGCCGTATATATAGAGTACATGGGCTGCGAGATCCAAATCGTATCCGTCGGAAGATATCGCTAGACCAGGAAACAAATAAAAGAGATCCTAGCCGCCTAATGTACATGCAGTAACAATCATGCTCAACAATTTGGAATGGAGGTAGTAGATAATAACTTGTAACTCCTTCAATTCATGATCCTGTCTATGGTGCTTGCATAAACTCCACTATAATAAATGCATAAGCACCTTCTAGCATAGGTGCTTAATCATGCACACCACCAACACCATTCTTCATATTAACGCAGATGTTATCCTACTGCATGGCAAAAAGATGGCCTATTCTGCTAAGAACCTCTGCAAACATTTGCATTATACATGCTCTTACACCTATAACAAAAAAGAGTAGCCAACGTGATTAGTGCTATTAGTTAGCCTGACACCGACGATCATCCTGGCCCTGGCTTTACCCCTGTACAGCCGTGAATAGTTAGTCATGTATGACAGAGTTGGGTCAGCAACAGTCTGGATTGTCCAACCACTGGACCAGGTAATCAATCCCTCAAGATTTGAAGCTGGCTGCAGGAGCCGCTCGAAGGAGAAAGGGCTGAGGGAGGGAGGGAGATCTCTGGATCGCTCTACAGCTTGCTGGTACTGTGTGCAATGGTAACACACTGTGTCGGAGGCTTGGAGCTGGCCCTTAGCCTCCTCTGTGATTGCGATGGGTGCTGGCCTGCTGGCCAAGTGGTCGCCGGAGCAACCCAGACCGCCCAGGGCCACGATCATTTGGTTGTGCCGCCATGGATGGATGTGATCTGACCTTGCTGCTTTTTCCAGCTGCCTAGCCTGCATTGTGCTTGCACGTGCAGATGCTCATATGCCCGCCCGAATTCCTTCCCAATCCAGTGCGACCGGCCGGATGGCTACGCGTGCAATGCCGCTACAGGGCTAGGGAGTGGACATCTTAACTGAATTATTAATTCCTAGGAGACGCAGATAGTCTACGTGCTCATGATGCTTTGTACGTTCAGAAGTAGGGGTAGTACTTTTAACACCTTGTTGTCCCTCGTTGCCTCCATTTTTCAGGGACGAGACTATCCATGATAAGAGTAACATAGTGATAAGGTCGCACATATCTAAATAAAATACATGATATGATAAATAATTAATGAAAAAAAGACATATGATAACATATCTAATTACTTCTAGTATGGGTAACATCATACATATTAAGATAAAATTAGTCTATAACCTAATAAATAAAGTATTACATGATACCACATATATATATGTTACTAACGTAAACTACTCCCCATTGTGGCCAGTCTTGAGAAAACTAAAACTTCCTCTGTAAATTGCTACCTCCTCGTGATATCCGTTTCTGCTTCTTAAACCCCCCGTTGCTGTCCTGTAAGTGTAAATTACCCCCTCCCAACTGAGCTGGAAAAGGTGGCCTGGCCTCTAGCTAAGCTAAACAATTGGAGCGTGCTACCTGCTAGCCTCTGTGTGGATCAGTGCAGTGACTGAGCATTGCAACTTGCCCTCATTTCCTTGGTGCTACTACTAACTGCTTCCAAGGAAAGCTTCAAGCTATGCATGCCTGCAGTGAGTTTTAACTGATTAGTTTTCTCTCTCCTTTCGTAGTGGACTCAATGTTATATATATTCAGCCTAGCTCGTGAATGTTGCATCAGTACTAGTACTAGAGTACTATCTATCTATCCCTAAACCTGTACCCTTTGAGTGAGTGTCGCTGGTGAAGCTGACCTCCTCCTTTACGTGTGTCACGAGGGGAGGCTACAGCGCGAATGGACTCCAGCGTCGTGTCGCTTTAACCACCGTCGCCGGCCGGCCGTACGTCGTGCCCATGGGGCCGCCCGGCATTCTTATCTTCAGCTCGAAGCTAGGCTGGCCAGCTGCGTGCTGATGCCATGCTTGGGATAGATAGCCTAGACCTTACCTTAGTGGTGCCTTACAGCACTGCTAGTGCATAGCGCTATCTGCAGGGATCGCTAAAGAAGATACAGGCAGGGACTGTGAGCCTTCTCGATCTGCATCACCAACATGGATCCAGCCTTGGGCCAGGTGGCGGCGGGGATCGTTACGTCCTGCTAAAGACCATGTGGGTAAATCCTGCCTAGCTAGCTAGCAATATTTTCTTGTCGATCTCCAGCCACCTTTTCTCCATCCAGCCTTTGCATATACAGTATGCAGATAATTCGTCATGAAGCAAAGTATTTTCTTGGAGCATTTCTACTGCTATGTATGCTTCAGCTTGTTTCAAGACTGCACCAGATGTTCACCCAAGTGCTCGAATCGGAAAATTTACTAAAAGCACAATATCACATGAAATAAAGAGATGTGTTAAAAAAATTCAAACATAATAAAATATCTGGTCGTCGATCTGGTGGATCATTTCTTTATTAGTAAATCATTCCTGTTAGAATTTACAAGCCGTATATAAACAGAGAACATCCGTTAATAATATATTATCAATTGTATCTAAATAACAGGTCATAACCTATTAGATTTACACAACCATGTCGAAACGATCTCAACTATTAGATCTACCTAGCCAAATAGATTAATTGACTCCTCGTAATTTTATCTAAACCGGCTATTAGGAGGTAGGTTTCTGCCGGTTTTAGGGCGGAGATTGTAGGGGGAAGATGGAGGAGGACCAGGACAAGGGCGTGGCGGCCGGCGGCTGGGCGTCGTCCTTGCGTGGTGGAGAAGAGGCGGCGGCGGCGCAAGAGGCGGCTAGGGTTAGGTCTCCCGGCTCCTTAAAGGAAGCCGAGCAAATAATGATTGCTTATTGCTTGATTAGATTGATACATCTCCTCTCCTTATATAGAGAGGTTTACTTGGCTCCTAAGCAAACGATAAGATAAATGGGCTAAGCCACTAATAACGATAAGATAACTTGCACTACAAGAAATATGTCAACGTGTGACCTTCTGTCAGTGACCCTGGCAAAATTGGTTATAAATCTACGACCATTTGAGACCAATTGGTCAAAAGCTGTTTCGGGGGCTCCAAACCCTAAACTATAACTACCATTTTGGTCAGAAATGTCGTAATTTCCTTACATGAAATGGTCATAAAGCAGACGGCACTGGTCCGCTGCCTTATTTCTAGCTGATCACGACCAATATAGATGGTCATAACCTTGTAAGTTGTGGTGGATTGCTATGACTGGGCGCCACCTCATCAGTTTTGCCTATGTGTCATCTCCATGTGTCAATTTTTGCCCTAGGTTGTGAAGCAACCTATATTTCTGTCATTCCCAAAAAAATTGGGCATTCTTTACTATCCAAATCATTGCCTCATGACAATATTCAACTCCATTTTCCTGGTAAATCTTCCTCGGCAAATTTTTAAAGTTTTTGTTCAGCTCGAACTATTGTGAAGGAAGTATTGGATAGCATATCCTAATGAGCTGAATTTTTGCCACATCTTCTATATTCCCAAATCATAGCTCTCCACGAAATTTGAGCCCCATCTAATAATACATGTGAGCTCAGCATCCAATATTTGTTTCTAGTGATATTTTCAGTTTGTGAAGCAGCTATTATTTATGTTAATTTATGATTGCTGAAAATTTATCACGACATGACCCTACCCATAGAACCTCCCTCCGCCAAATTTTAGCTCATTTATTCTAGCCAATTTCTCTCAGCATTTTTCCCAATTTTCTGTTCAGTGGAGAGCACTGTGAAGGAAGTAGCATTTTTATGTATCCAAATGGTATGAAATTTTTAAAGTGGCTTCACATGCCCAAATTATCATCCTCCTCCAAATTTCAGATCGATCCATTCATTCATTTGAGTCTAGCATGAACATTCATATATTTGTCCAGTGTGGTACGTTGCAAAGCAAATGCCACCTAAGCTCCTCCATTTGAGCTGAAAATTTGTGAAGACAGTCTTCTTAGTAGATGATCATCCTCAGCCAAAACTCACGCCCATTGGTAATGTGCATTTCCCATACCGCTAATCAAACACTTGGTTGCTAATTCATGTTGGAGCATAGTTCGGTCTCCTTGTTAGATTCTTCTGTTGTCATTTTCTTCCTAGCACCTACCTCGGGAGTTCCCAACCCACTAGGCATGCCTATGCCGTCAAGAATGCAGGGCAATTCCACGGTCATGCGGTGACCACGCGGTGGGCATGCGAGTTTACGCACTCTAGAGTTGGGGCCCTCGGCCACCGTCCAAACCTCGACGTATCGCCACCAAACCATGTATTTCTGATTAAATAGATACTTTTGTACCTAGAAATGATTTTTGGAAAAAATAAATAGCAAACTATGAGGCAGCCGCAATTCAAATTTGACCCGCTTTCAACTGAATCGGCAGAAATTTTTCTTTTCACGAGAGGTGGATCAAAACTTTTGACACCCAACCATTTTGTCAATTGTACATTAAATATGGCCTAGTATTTAAAAAATTGATTTGGTCTAATTTTTTAACAATTATTTGGTAGGCCCTTCACAAAAAACTCATATTGGGCACTCGAAAAATGGAAAATGATTTTTTCGTCCAAAGTAAACGAAAACTTCCTTAGGCAACATTGTTTTCCATTCCTATGTGCACCCTTGTGCAAAATATGAGGTTATTTTGACAAACTATGCCATGAATGTGGCCATAAAATTGATAATTTGGCTTGAAAGCCATGAATCTTTAGAGATGATATCTCATTTCCGAGAATATTTTTTTAAAAGAATTGTTGTATTACCAGTTTATTATTTTTCCTGGTAACTTGGTCACATATAATGACACAATGCGAAGGTTTTTCAATTTTTTGATTTTTTTGAAATTTTTATGCCCGTTTCAAAATGCTGTCAAAACGGCAGGCTTGGCCGTTCCTAGCTAGTGGTTGAATCTTGGAAAACTTTTGATGTTTCTCTGATTAAGTAGATACTTTTGTAGCTAGAAATGGTTTTTGGAAAAAATAAATAGCAAACTATGAGGCAGCCGCAGTTCAAATTTGACCCGCTTCCAACTGAATCGGCAGAAATTTGAATTTTTCACGAGAGGTGGATCAAAGCTTTTGACACCCAACCATTTTGTTAATTATACATTAAATATGGCCTAGTATTTTATAAAATTGATTTGGTCCAATTTTGCAACAATTATTTGGTAGGTCCTTCACAAAAAAACTCATTTTGGGCACTCGGAAAATGGAAAATGATTTTTTCGTCCTAAGTAAATGAAAACTTCCTTAGGCAACATTGTTTGCCATTCCAATATGCACCCTTGTGCACAATATGAGATCATTTGAACAAACTATGCCATGAATATGGCCATAAGATTGATCATTTGGCTTGAAAGCCATGAATCTTCGCACATGATAGCTCGTTTCTGAGAACACCTTTTCAAAAGAATTGTCGTATTACAAGTTTATTATTTTTCCTCGAAACTTGGCCACATATAATGACACAATGCGAAAGTTTTTCAATTTTTTTAATTTTTCTTAATTTTTTATGCTCGTTTCAAAATGCGGTCAAAACGACGGGCTTGACCATTCCTAGCTAGTGGTTGAATCTTGGAAAACTTTTGATGTTTCTCTGATTAAGAATATACTTATGTACCTAAAAATGATTTTTGGAAAAATAAAGAGCAAACTATTAGGCAGTTACAGTTCAAATTTGACCCGCTGCCGGCTGAATCAGCAGAAATTATTCTTTTTACACGAGGTGGGTCAAAGATTTTGACACCCAACCATTTGGTCAATTGTATATTAAATATGGACTAGTATTTGAGAAAATTGATGGAGTCCAATTTTACAACAAATATTTGATAGGTTCTTCATAAAAAACATTTTTGCCTCTCGGAAAATGATTAAAAATAGCTAGAAAGATCAGAAATGCGTAAAAATTGGTCCTTATCCATAAAATATGGTCTAATTCTAGTGAAAATTTGTGTGGTACCCTTTTGCAAAATATTTTTGATACCTACTTCACAAAATCCTTCTAGTTTTAGTAGTACTTGGAAACTCTTTTAAATCACTGGTTTTCTGAACCAGTTAGAACCATTCCTACGGATCGATGACATGGCGCCCATCCATCCATCCATCTCTCCATCCCACATCCATCCATCCATCTATCTACAGAAAAAAGGAAAAGGAGATACCCCACCCGCAGCCCAAACCCTAGCTCAGATCCCCCATCTCCTCGCCGCCGCCCCCTCCCGATCTCACCCCCACCTCTCCCCTCAACCAAGGATGACGGAGATCCAGTACTCTCCCTGCGTGGCACCCCTTCCTCCCACCCACTGCCGACCTCGCCGTCCTCCTCACCCACCGCCCACCTCGTCCCTCCCTCCTCCCTCTGCCCCTTGCCTCGATCCCCCAGATCCAATCGACACAACCCCGCCGCCCCCGCACCCCGTACTGTTCACCATGGCCGCCTCCTCCTCCTCCGGATCCCCGCACCAACCCACCACCCCGCCGTGGGGGCGCGTCTGCGGCGGCTGCCCGATCGCACCTCGTGCCTCCCTCTACCTCGCACCAATTCTCGTCACCGCCACCAACAGCGCCCAATCCCACCACCGATGGGCCAGATCCCGCCCGATTTCGGCATCCTCCGGCGCGCCCAACACACCACCGTGACCTCCTCCGTCCGTTCCTTCCTCCCATCGGGCCAGATCCGGCGCGCGCGTCCTCCAGAGGCCAAGCGCAACCCTTCCCAGCGGCTAGGGTTGTGGCTAGCACGTTGCCATCGTGGCTCCGGTGACTCAGGTGAGTCTCTCCACTCCTCTTCGTCACATACCTTCCTCTCTTCCTCACCTCTTCTTGTCTCCCTTGCAGATCTCGACGTCCAGGTTTGTTTCTTGCTCCGTTGACGGCTAGGGTTCCGATGTGGTTCGGTTGTGGCATGGCGGAGCGGGCGACAGAGGTGTCTTGGAAGCCACCAACATCAACAGCGTGCTCCTACTCCAGCTTCTGGCCAGGGTTCGTCGGCCTCCTCTCTCTCTCTCTCTTCCCCCATTGTCTCTCTATTTCGATTTACCTATCTAAATTACATCTCTCTACAACTGACCCCTTCTCTCCCCTCGCCTTGTGGATGCAGATCCGTCGAGGGATACATCATCGCCAGAATGTTGTCCTGGGTGCAGTCCTCCCTCATGCCACAACACCCACACTTGACTGACTCTATCTCCATTGCTACTGGCTATGGCTATTGCTCTATGGTGCGGTGTGCTGTGCTGAGCTGGCCTTGGTTGGATTCTTGGGAGGCTATTTGTTGGGGAGGAGGTTATTACGGTTGTGATGGTAGGGGTGGGGATGGGAATTTAGGTTGTTGTTACTTGGTAGTGCCTACATAGTGAAGTCTAGTTGATTTTTCATATGGTATACCTTCTTATCGATCATCATTTGCTTCCTAATACACCTCATCAAAGCTTTCAAAGGCTCTCATTTTTCTGCATTACAAAAAATTGTAGTGTTGACCCCACAAGTACTTAGCATTTCTAAATGTGTCTATTTCTTTTGCTCCCCTAGGTTCAACCCCTAAGCTACAAAAACTTTAAATTGGTCTGTGGGCAAGTGGGTTGGTAAATATAGAAGATGTAGAGATGTAGAACTGAAGCTTGGTACTTAGCCATTTAATTTGTAGGTACTTAGTCTTACCTACACAATGAATTGTAGTTCGTTTGTCATATGGCATAAGCTTATTAGTAGCTACTGCTCTTTATTTCAAGCAGTAATGCAATAGCCTACTTTGTAAACTGATGATTTGTACGTGTTAAGTTTTCAACCCCGACAACCCCACTATAGTCACTTGCTTCCTAATCTAGCACGTGATTTTTTGGACATATTGCTCTTTTATTTTTTGTGAATCATATTCTGGACTGACTGTTAGTTTTGTCGAATGCACATAATATTATGTTACTGGGTATGTGAAAGACAATTAGCTAGGGTTAATTTCTGCTGCTGTTAATTCCTATTGATCCATATGTTCTTGTTAACGCCATGTAGTATACTAACAACCGCCTTTCCTATAGCACTGCTACACAACCGCCTTTTCATATGTTCTTGTTTATGATGGTCTTTGTGAATTCTTCTTGAGAACAGATGTGCTTGTGAAAGTTAGATCAGTATTGTTGCTTGATTTATCTCATGTGTCCATGTCCAGGTTCAGTTATTTCCCTTTGTAATAAGCTCTGTTTTATGTCATGTCCTAGTGTTAACATCACCATGGCATGACTGTAATATCACTTATTGAATGATTTGGTGGACTATGAATCTTGGTGACAGTAATGTTATGGCTATATAATTCGGCAATTCACCTCATCCAATTTTGTAGCTGAATTCTGCGACATATGTTGTTTCAATCTGATGTTGTTTTAATATTTGTCGTTTGAACTCAGATGTTCTCATTTTATCTTCACATCTAAATACACACACACACACACACACAACTTTTTCTGCTGTGTTGATGCACATGGATGTGGAATAATGCTCATTTTGGTAGAAAGATTTAGAGTCTTGCCCAACTTTGCCTAACTATTGTAGCGACCCGACCTCAGATAGTCAAGTCTCTGTACTTCAGTGTCATCCATGGATCGGTAATGCTGACACACATAGTACTCGAAGGATTTATAATAGAGTGGTAATCACACACTTATTACATCGAATGTCTCAAAAGAGAACTTATTACAATAATATGGCTTAAGGTCATCTAATACGATAACAGCAGAAGGCTTGGAAGATAAAGTGAGTCCATCAACTCCAACGGCATAACTGAGCTGCACGGCAACGACCTAACGAGCTTACTCCTCGTCTGAAAAGTCTGTAACATAATACGTTGCAGCCTCAAAACGGGTCAGCACATGGAATATGCTGGCAAAATAACACAGTAGAGCAAGAACAGAATAATGCTATCACTACATGCATATTTGGCTGGTGGAAAGCTCTATGGTTATAGTTTTTGCGAAAAGCCAATTTTTTCCTACAACAAAGGAATAGATTTTAATTTAACTATCATGGTAGTTGAAACATCATTGAGAAGGTTCCTCCAACTCAATCCCAATTAAAGTGATTAACATCCCAACAATATTAATTAAGAATGATGAGATACATGTGATAACCCAAATACCAGATCCTCAAGAATTGTCCATAACCGGGGACATGGCTAACCATGATTAGATTATACACTCTGCAGAGGTTTGCGCATTTTTCCCCACAAGACTCGATCGCCTCCGTTAGTTTTCTCGCACTACAAGGTGTTTGAGAAACGGATGACCGAGACACAGTCTTTCAGAAACATTAACTCTCTACTCCGGACAGACCTTACCAAACCTACATCCCACTACCTGCTGATCTGCCTCTTCAAGAGCTTCACGTAACTTACTCAACTATGCTAGAGCCCATAATAGCTTTTGGCTGCACACGGAAGTTTCTAGCATGAATCATCTCAGTTCTCTTTGAGCGTGGGTGGCGGTCCATAGGAAGATCACACGGGTACTCCGGGATTTCCAAAAAATACAGGCAACACTGGGTACTCCAGGTGCCTCAGTCCACCCAGATGTTAATTTAAGTTGCCACCTTAGGTTGAACCATTAATTAACAATCTCACATTTGTCATGGATTTCACTCAAACCCAAACCACGTCTACGAGCATAGCATAGCATAGCATAGTAATATAAGCAGCATAGAAGTAACTCCCAGGGTTCGAATGTAACAGGGGTAATAGGTTCTACCTCATCAACTACTTCCCAACCCACATGTTAATGACATCCTAATCATGCAATGTTTGAGGATTGGAACTAATGCATAAAAACTGGGTGATAAAAGGGATATGATCAAAGTGTTACTTGCCTTGCTGACGGTCTGCGAAACTTAGGGACTCGTAGTAGCACGCTTCGCACTCCGGGTGTTCTATCGCAAACAAACAATAACTTACATAAGCAACAAGAAAAGATACGCAAGCAAAACTCAAATAAAAGAGATTGACCAGAAAGTTCAACTTAAGAACTCCGGTTCACAAAAAGAATCAAATCTAACGGAGCAACGAAACTCAAACGGCGAAATAGAAAAACTTCGTTTACTAATCTGAACCTAGGTTAAATTTTACAGTAGCAAAAACTTATTTAAGTTGGTTAAACGAAAAGAGGGTCGTGAGACGAAGATCTAGGCGCTTGAATCGCCTGATTGCGACTAACGAGCGAAAAGATAAACAGAAACTAAGATCGGATCAGAAATTGCGATCAGAGAAATCGCGGAAATAAATCTAATAAAAAGAAAACTGACGAACAGACTAACGAACAAGCGTTAGTTAGCTGTATCTAACGGGCGAAGAACCGTTCGTTAAAACAAACATACGGACGAACGTCCGCTAGCTAGAGAACCAAGAAAAACCGGCGAAACCGAAAAAACGAATCTAGGGTTTCAAAAAAAACGGATGGTTTTCTATAAAAAAAAACGGCGGCGAAGTCCGACGGCTACCTCCGGCGAGGGGCTCCGGCTGGCGAGGTGCGGGCGGCGGGGCGTCG
>NC_041392.1:289217848-289226047 GCF_002162155.2 Triticum dicoccoides
GGCGGCTGCAGGCGGCGTGGGCGGCGGTGGTGGGTGGTGTTGGTGGGGGGGCGGGGCGGCGTATAAAAAGAGGCGGGGCGGCGGCGGCTTGGAGGAGGGGCCAAGGCGAGGCGGCGGAGTCCGGCTCGGACTCCTCGTCCGAGTCGGTCGGCGGCGGTGCGCGCGACGGGGAAGGCGGCGGCGGCTGGCCTGGCTCGGCTGGGCCTTAGGCCCCGTCGGGCGCGGAACTTGTTTTTTAAATAGTTTCATTGACCGAAATAAAATCCTAGAAAAATAAATAAAAAATCTAAAAATGCCAAAACAAATTTTCACCGTCTAAATAAAATATTTAGAACGAGATGAACATTTTCTTGGCCCTAAAGTGCAATTTTTAAAAACATGCAACTTTTCTAATGCGAACAAAATTGTAATAAAATCCAAATAAAACAAATATTTGATTTTAATATTTTTCCTCCAATATTTTAATTATCTTGGAGAAGTCATATTATCTCCTCTCATATATTTTAATATGAAATATTTTCTGAGAAAAATAATTAAAACCAAATCCTCATTTCAATATTTGATAAAAATCAAATATGAAAACCTGGAAATCCCCAACTCTCTCTCTCCGAGGGTCCTTGAGTTGCTTAGGATTTCGAGAATCGCGAGACGAAATGCAAATAAAATATGATATGCATGGATGACTATGTATAACATTCCAAATTGAAAATTTGGAATGTTACAAACCTACCCCCCTTAAGATGAATCTCGTCCTCGAGATTCGGGTTGGCTAGAAAATAGGTGTGAGTGGTCTTTGCGGAGATCATCCTCTCATTCCCAGGTGGCTTCATCCTAGGTATGGTGGCTCCACTGAACTTTGCAAAACTTGATAACTTTACTGCGAGTGACTCTACTGGCAAACTCAAGAATCTTTACTGGCTTTTCCTCGTAAGTCAAATCACTGTCCAACTAAATTACCTCCAAGGGTACTATATCTCTTAACGGTATATCGGCCATCTCAGCATGACACTTCTTCAGCTGTGAAACATGGAACACATCATGAACTCCTGACAATCCTTCGGGTAATTCCAACTTGTAGGCGACTTCTCCCATCCATTCCAAAACACGATACGGCCCTACAAATCTCGGAGCTAATTTCCCTTTAACTCCAAAACATTTCACTCCTCGCAAGGGAGATACTCGCAAATATGCTTTGTCTCCAATTTCATATGTTACCTCCTTGTGTTTCGAATCTGCATAACTCTTCTGCCTGGACTGAGCAATCTTCAGTCTATCACGAATCAAATTAACCTTCTCCTCGGACTCTTTGATCAAGTCTGGTCCAAACAATTGTCGGTCTCCTACCTCGTCCCACATCAAAGGTGTTCTGCACCTACGTCCATACAGGGCTTCAAACGGTGTCATCTTCAAACTGGCTTGGTAGCTATTGTTGTACGAAAACTCTGCGTAAGGAAAATTGTCATCCCAACTAGATCCATAATCTAGCGCAGAGGCTCTCAACATATCTTCCAGTATCTGGTTGACTCTCTCGGTCTGTCCGTCCGTCTGCGGGTGAAAAGTTATATTGAACTCTAACCTTATTCCCAAAGTCTGATGTAACTGATGCCAGAACTTTGAAGTAAACTGTGTTCCTCTATCTGATATGATGGTCTTTGGAACTCCATGCAGACATACGATCCTGGACATATAAATCTTGGCCAACTTTGCACTGGTATAAGTGGTTTTCACTGGGATGAAGTGAGCCACTTTGGTCAAGCGATCTACTACTACCCATATGGAATCATATCATGCTTTTGTCCTGGGCAATCCGGTGATAAAGTCCATGCCAAGTTTATCCCACTTCCATTCGGGTATCGGCATAGTTTTGTAATAGTCCTGCTGGCTTCTGATATTCTGCCTTCATTCTTTGACATACATCACATACGGCCACATACTCGGCAATATCCTTCTTCATACCGGTCCACCAGAAACGTTCCTTCAAATCCAGATACATCTTGGTGTTTCCGGGGTGTATCGAGTATGGTGAATCATGAGTCTCTTGAAGTATTAACCTCCTGATCTCCTGGTTATTGGGCACATAAACTCGGTCCTC
The DNA here is from genome assembly GCF_002162155.2 of Triticum dicoccoides. Taxonomy (NCBI): domain Eukaryota; kingdom Viridiplantae; phylum Streptophyta; class Magnoliopsida; order Poales; family Poaceae; genus Triticum; species Triticum dicoccoides. The sequence continues at coordinate 289,219,941 of NC_041392.1, forward strand.
AAACCATAGGGTATCGTGCTCATCTTCACGAAAACCTTTGGCCTTTCCTTTGCTCATCTTCTCCTTTATCTCGGCAATCTCCTTGTCATCCTTCTGAGCTTCCCAAATCTTGTCCAGCAATGTCGACTGGACCTCCATTGTTGCTGCGAATCCTCTAGGAACAATCTCCAATCGAAGTTCCATGATATTCTCTGCTAACTGCTTCGGCAATCCCTTACTTTCAAGGATATTAGCATAATTCTTCCTGCTCAAAGCGTCTGCTACAACATTGGCCTTTCCTGGGTGATAATGTAGCTTCGTATCATAATCCTTTATAAGCTCCAACCATCTCCTCTGTCTAAGGTTCAGTTCCTTCTGGGTGAAAATGTACTTCAAACTCGTATGGTCCGTGTATACATCACATCGGTTTCCGATAAGGTAATGCCTCCAGGTCTTCAAAGCATGCACTACGGCTGCTAACTCCAAATCATGCGTGGCATAGTTCAACTCATGAGGTTTTAGTTGTCATGAGGCATACGAAACAACTCTTCCATCATGCATAAGTACACATCCAAGTCCTAAGCGAGAGGCGTCGCAATACACTTGGAATTCCTTATGTATATCCGGCAGTGTTAGTACTGGTGTTGTAGTCAACTATTTCTTCAACTCCTGGAAACTTGCCTCGCATTCGTCTGTCCATTTAAACTTAGTATCCTTCTTTAACAATTCAGTCATTGGCTTCGTAATCTTGGAAAAGTTCTCAATGAATCTCCGGTAGTATCCTGCGAGTCCAAGAAAACTGCGGATCTCGCTAACTGAGGTGGGTGCCAACCATTCAGTGACTGACTGAATTTTGCTGGGGTCTACTGCTATACCTTCTCCTGATATAACATGTCCAAGGAATCCAACTTCCTTCAACCAAAACTCGCGTTTGCTAAACTTAGCATACAACTGGTGTTCCCTGAGTTTCTCGAGAACTAAGAGCAAATGCTCCTTGTGCTCCTCCTTGTCCTTCGAGTATATCATAATATCATCAATAAACACCACAACAAACTTGTCCAAATACTCCATGAACACCTTGTTCATCATGCTCACGAAATAAGCAGGGGCATTAGTCAGTCCAAATGACATGACCGTGTACTCGTATAATCCATAACACGTCGTGAATGATGTCTTTGGTATATCCTTCTCACGGATCTTCAACTGATGGTATCCTGATCGCAGGCCGATCTTTGAAAACACCTTAGCTCCTTGCAACTGATCAAACAGATCGTTGATCATCGGCAGTGGGTACTTGTTCTTAATCGTCACCTCATTCAAGGCTCGATAACCAACAACCATCCTTAGGGATTTGTCCTTCTTCTCCACCAAAAGCACAGGGGCTCCCCAAGGTGAGGAACTTCTTCGAATGTATCCTTCTTCCAATAACTCCATGATCTGTTTCTTAATTTCCTCCAGATCATTTGCGGGCATCCGATAGGGTCTCTTGGATCTTGGTCCTGTTCCTGGCAACAGCTCTATCAAAAACTCAATGTCTCTATCCGGTGGCATGCCTGGTAACTCCTCTGGAAAAACATCTGGATAATCCTTCACTACCGGCACTTCCTCCTGAACAACTCCCGTAAGGGCATTCACTTGGCTCCTCCTAGGAACATGCCTAGACACATACTTAATCCTTTTTCCCTCCGGGGTGGTAAGATAAATCGACTTACTAGCACAGTCAATACTCCCTCCAAACTTTGACATCCAGTCCATACCTAATATCACATCCAATCCTTGTGACTCCAAGATAATTAGGTCGTACGGAAAAACATCTGTGCCAATGGTTAGGGGTACCTGGTCGCACCATCGGCTAGCCATGTATTCTACTCTGGGTGAGCTTACTAATAGAGGGGTCCTGAGGGTTTGGGTTGGTAGTTTAAACTTATCCATAAATTCCCTTGATATGTATGAATGCGATGCACCAGTATTGAAAAGAACAAGAGTGGTAAATGACTTAACCAAAAACTTACCTATTACCACGTCCGGCTGCTCTTCACCCTCCTCCACGTTAACGTGGTTCACTTGTCCTTTGTTGAATGGATTAGGCTTCTCTCCAGCACTCCCATTTCCGTTTCCATTCTTTCCTTCAGGGCACTCTGTGGCGTAGTGTCTAGTCTTCCCACACTTGAAGCAAGTAACGTGACTTAGAGCTCTTTTAGCGGGTGTGGCTGGATTGGGGCGGTTCTGATTATTGTTGGTTCTGTTCCCATTCCCATTCTTAGAACCATTGTGGTTATGCGATCCTCCTCCAGTGTGGTTGTCACCTCCATGGTTATGAACAAGTCCTCCTGAGTTCGGGGTTAGGCGAGGCTTCTGCTGAGCTCCTGTGTTATACTTCCCATGTCCATACTTCTTCTTGCGGCTCTCAATCTGCTGTTGCTTCCCTTCAATCATAAGAGCCTTATCTACCAACTCCTGGTAGTTGTTAAAGGTTTCTACCATCAACTGCATGCTCATCTCATCATTCAGCCCTTCCATAAACTTCTCTTGCTTCGCGGCGTCTGTGGCCACATCATCAGGGGCATAGCGAGATAACTTGCTAAACTCATCCACGTACTGAGCCACAGTACGGTTCCCCTGGCATAAGTTGCGGAACTCCCGCTTCTTCATCTGCATAGCTCCAGTTGAGACATGGGCCATGCGGAAAGCTTGCTGAAACTGGTCCCAAGTGACATTGGCTACAGGAAAAGTGGCCGTATAATTCTCCCACCATGAGGCTGCAGGTCCATCCAATTGATGTGCGGCTAAATGCACCCTCTCAGCATCCGTGCAACCTGCGGTGGTCAACCCCCTTCCAATACAGCGTAGCCAATCATCAGCAACTATAGGCTCGGTGCTACTGGAAAACACCGGCGGCTGTAACCTTAGAAAACGGGCTAGGTTGTCCACTGGCGGCGGGTTGTTGGTGTTGTTGTTGTTGCCCTGTTTCTGAACTAGCAATTGCATCAAAGTATTCTGTTGCTGGATCAACTGGGTGAGCTCCGGTGGGAAAACAAAACCGGTGTCACGTCTCTGAGGCATCTGATGGGTTTAGATGGAAGAGATCAGAATAGAAAAGGGGGTCTAATGAGAAAACACTACCCATATGCACATGAGACAAACACAAACATTTCACTCAATCAATCAAGCAAGGGCATACAAACGGTCTAGGACTATCGCAAAAGTGCTCATCTACTACTAATTACATGGGGAAAATACTACTAATATTGGGTGGTCATCTAGAAATTTTGATCGGTGAAAGACTCCATGATGTCTGCTCCAGCTTCGTCTTCAAAGTCATCATCACTAGGATCGGAATCGGTGTCATCGATGATGATGTAGTCCTCGGGGCGTATCTCCTTGGGTTCTTCTTCTTCTTCTATTGGTGCTGGTCCTCCCATGAATACTCCGATCTTCTTAACTAGGTCGTCATTCTTCTCCAATAGTGTCTTGATTTCCTCCTCATATCCATCGCGTGTAAACTTGAGTTCTTTCTCCAGCTCAATGATTCTAGTCTTCGCCTTCTTCAAGTCCATCATGTCTGCGCACATCTGGTTCTCCTGACGTTGAATGTGCTGGTTTAGCTCCTAGATGAAAGCTGCAATGGATCTATCCTTCCTGGTGTTGATTACTTCCCATTGCTCGTCTCGGCGCCCACATATTTGATAGATAGGCTCCCTGTTGTAGACTTCTCCAATGCGTCCCATGGTAATGTGGGCTGCCATGCTCTTGCCTAGACTCCAGGTAGGTGCTTCGAAAGAAAATTCTATGGGTTTAGAAGTTGGTCAGAACGTTCTTCCTGGAGCTTGTACTTGAACCATCCAACGCTCTTCTTCAGGTAAAGTGGCGTTGTATGTTCCAGTGAAGCTTGGTATTCCAATGTTCAAGTACCTAGTGACTTCCTTCAAGTGGCGTCCAAAATGTGTGTCTTCATCCGGTTGTGCAAACTTGTTCTTCATCTCCGCCATCCTAAAGAGTAGAAAATGGAGAGGAGTCAGAAATGAGTAGATAAGTGTGACTTAGGGTTTATCTTAGTGGTCGTGTCCTACACTCAGCGTGTGCTCTGATATCATCTTGTAGCGACCCGACCTCAGATAGTCAAGTTTCTGTGCTTTAGTGTCATCCCTGGATCGGTAATGCTGACACACACAGTACTCGAAGGATTTATAACAGAGTGGCAATCACACACTTATTACATCGAATGTCTCAAAAGAGAACTTATTACAATAATATGGCTTAAGGCCATCTAATACGATAACAGCAGAAGGCTTGGAAGATAAAGTGAGTCCATCAACTCCAACGGCATAACTGAGCTGCACGGCAACGACCTAACGACCTTACTCCTCGTTTGAAAAGTCTGCAACATAATACGTTGCAGCCCGAAAACGGGTCAACACATGGAATATGCTGGCAAAATAACACAGTAGAGCAAGAACAGAATAATGCTATCACTACATGCATATTTGGCTGGTGGAAAGCTCTATGGTTATAGTTTTTGCGAAAAGCCAATTTTTCCCTACAACAAAGGAATAGATTTTAATTTAACTATCATGGTAGTTGAAACATCATTGAGAAGGTTCCTCCAACTCAATCCCAATTAAATTGATTAACATCCCAACAATATTAATTAAGAATGATGAGATACATGTGATAACCCAAATACCAGATACTCAAGAATTGTCCATAACCGGGGACACGGCTAACCATGATTAGATTATACGCTCTGCAGATGTTTGCGCACTTTTCCCCACAAGACTCGATCGCCTCCGTTAGTTTTCTCGCACTACAAGGTGTTTGAGAAACGGATGACCGAGACACAGTCTTTCAGAAGCATTAACTCTCTACTCCGGACAGACCATACCAAACCTACATCCCACTACCTGCTGATCTGCCTCTTCAAGAGCTTCATGTAACTTACTCAACTATGCTAGAGCCCATAATAGCTTGTGGCTGCACACGGAAGTTTCTAGCATGAATCATCTCAGTTCCCTTTGAGCCTGGGTGACGGTCCATAGGAAGATCACACGGGTACTCCGAGATTTCCAAAAAATACAGGCAACACTGGGTACTGCAGGTGCCTTAGTCCACCGAGATGTTAATTTAAGTTGCCACCTTAAGTTGAACCATTAATTAACAATCTCACATCTGTCATGGATTTCACTCAAACCCAAACCACGTCTACGAGCATAGCATAGCATAGTAATATAAGCAGCGTAGAAGTAACTCCCAGGGTTCGAATGTAACAGGGGTAATAGGTTCTACCTCATCAACTACTTCCAAACCCACATGCTAATGACATCCTAATCATGCAATGTTTGAGGATTGGAACTAATGCATAAAAACTGGGTGATAAAAGGGATATGATCAAAGTGTTACTTGCCTTGCTGACGGTCTGCGAAACCTAGGGACTCGTAGTAGCACGCTTCGCACTCCGGGTGTTCTATCGCAAACAAATAATAACTTACATAAGCAACAAGCAAAGATGCGCAAGCAAAACTCAAATAAAAGAGATTGACCAGAAAGTTCAACTTAAGAACTCCGGTTCACAAAAAGAATCAAATCAAACGGAGCAACGAAACTCAAACGGCGAAAGAGCAAATCTTCGTTGACTAATCTAAACCTAGGTCAAATTTTACAGTAGAAAAAACTTATTTAAGTTGGTTAAACGAAAAGAGGGTCTCGAGACGAAGATCTAGGTGCTTGAATCGCCTGATTGCGACTAACGAGCGAAAAAATAAACAGAAACTAAGATCGGATCAGAAATCGCGGAAATAAATCCGATAAAAAGAAAACTGATGAACAGACTAACAAACGAGCGTTAGTTAGCTGTATCTAACGGGCGAAGAACCGTTCGTTAAAACGAACGTATGGACGAACGTCCACTAGCTAGAGAACCGAGAAAAACCGGCGAAACCGAAAAAAACGAATCTAGGGATTAAAAAAACCAGACGGTTTTTTATAAAAAAACCGGCGGCTACCTCCGGCGAGGGGCTCAGGCGGGCAAGGTGCGGGCGGCGGCGGCGGCGGCAGGTGCGGGCGGCGGCGGCGGCGGCAGGCGCGGGCGGCGGCGAGGCGCGGCACGGTGGCAGCGGTAGCTGCGGGCGGCG
>NC_041392.1:289226523-289430249 GCF_002162155.2 Triticum dicoccoides
GGCGGCGGCGGCGGCTGGCGCGGCGTGGCGTGGGGCGGCGGCGGCTGCAGGCAGTGTGTGCGGCAGTGGCGGGGTGGTGTTGGGGGGCGGGGCGGCGTATAAAAAGAGGCGGGGCGGCGGCAGCTTGGAGGAGGGGCCAAGGCGGGGTGGCGGAGTCCGGCTCGGACTCCTCGTCTGAGTCGGTCGGCGGCGGCGCGCGCGACGGGGAAGGCGGCGACGGCCGGGCTCGCTCGTCTGGGCCTTAGGCACAGTCGGGCGCGGAACTTTTTTTAAATAGTTTCACCGACCGAAATAAAATCCTAGAAAAATAAATAAAAAATCTAAAAATGCCTAAACAAATTTTCACGGTCTAAATAAAATATTTAGAACGAGATGAACATTTTCTTGGCCCTAAAATGTCATTTTGAAAAATATGCAATTTTTCTAATGCGAACAAAATTGCAATAAAATCCAAATAAAACAAATATTTGATTTTAATATTTTTCCTCTAATATTTCAATTATCTTGGAGAAGTCATATTATCTCCTCTCATATATTTTAATATGAATTATTTTCGGAGAAAAATAATTAAAACCAAATCCTCGTTTCAATATTTGATAAAAATCAAATATGAAAACCGGGAAATCCCCAACTCTATCTCCGAGGGTCCTTGAGTTGCTTAGGATTTTGAGGATCGCGAGACGAAATGCAAATAAAATATGATATGCATGGATGACTATGTATAACATTCCAAATTGAAAATTTGGGATGTTACAACTGTTCCGCTGCGGGCACAGAAAAATATTGTTGTATGATGTTATATCCTTCTTGTCTCACGCCAACAAATCTAATATTATCAATCTGGGGGGCTGAACAATTAGGTTGGTTTTGCTTTTGCTTCATACTGTTTGGTGGTTGATCGATGATTAGGTGCTAGGTTCAACTTGTTATGATGATGTTAACCAACATCTTACACATGCTTTAGTAGTAGCAGTAGTTGATATCTCATCGAGTACTTTACAGTCTAGTTTTGGGATTTGCATAGTGGGTTTCTGGAAGCAGATCTCCAGACATTAGAATGCCTGAAATGCGTTTATTCTGTTGTTCTTGATGGGCATAGTATTGGTCTGGTAGCATGTACTAACTTCATGTGCTTTATTCTATACTGGTTTATACACAACAATGTGGCTAGAGGTTGATCTCAAAATTTCTGACTCCTCCTATCCATGTGCAACAGCGATGCTTTGGATTTCATCCGTGTAGCAGAGGAAAAGGGCTTCATGGCCAACCAAGGTGCATGGTGCTCGCAAGCGACGAACAGAGGCTGTTCGACATCGGCTGCACAAACCACCATTGTGAGCTCCTCCCTTTGCTATGCTACAACCATGCTCTATTTCATGTGTTAGTTAGGATTTCAATGTTTTTTGTGCCGTGGTTGAGTCCTTGTCGACTGTTGTGTTGATGATCAAGTGCTGGTGCTTCATCTGGCTATTTGATTTACTACTGGTAATTAGTAGTATTAGAGTGTCGTTGGTTTATTAGGATGTAGCTGAAACCATTGGATGGCCTTCCTGGACATGTTATCCAGAATTAGTACTTGTCCCATTTTTTGTTTCCTTGTTGGACATGTTATGGTCCAAGTGTCCATGATGTCTAGTAGTAGTCTACTAGCTATATACCTGCTACTGATTGATACTCTTTTGGTCTCCTGGATTCATATTATAGTATATCTAGTGTTCTTGTGGTTCTGTGAAGATGCATCACAAACATCTAGGTCTTTGAAGTTGGCTGAATCTGTTTCTTTATCATATATTTGGTCCATAAATCTACATTTCTATGAGATCTCTTTCAATATTTTTTTTTGATAGTCCAGGAATAATAGCGACTCTAATGCAGGTAGCCTATGTGTCCACTCTTTTACAGGAGCTCCAGGTCTACGAAATTTGAAGTTTGAAGCCGTATACTCAGCAAAGAGTTGTCTCTTATGTTTGACTATAATAGATTGTAAATATTGTAATATTGTAACATTAGGCATATTTGGTTGTAATAGACTATGTACAGATTGTAGTAGACTTAGTGTTATTTGATGAACTACATTTGTATTATTCTATCTGAAATACTGATTATGTATGTGATTTGAAAATGTGTGGAATGGAAACCTGACTCGTGGGACCCACTTATGAAAATAATCTGAGAAGTTTTGAAATTTCTGTCAAGTGGGCCCAATGTGTGAGATGATGACAAGTGGGACCAGCTTCAAAATATAATGGCCCAAACAATGTTAAAAGGCCACGGCCCAGAAATAAATAAAAGGCCGAATTGTTGGTCCAGGCCCAGGTAGCTAACAAAAATTGGCAGATTTTTTTATATAAATGGGTTGAATTGTTGGGCTCGGCCCATATAGACACCCAATCGGACCGGGTTGAATCTTATCAACGACCTTTTCAATTGGTTGCAATTTTGCCACGTCAGATCTGACGTGGCCTGGGCAGACAGCTAGCGACCAAAACAGAAAGTCATAGAATTAATGACCTTTTGTTTTGGTCATGGAATTCCACGACCTTCTGACAGAGAAGGTCGTTAATTTCAGTTTACAACTGCCAGCTTTTGACCTTCTGTTTTTGTCACAAAAAGATCGCAAATAAAAAACAATGACCTTTCAGTGACCAATAGTGATGGTCGCAAGTTGACATATTTCTTGTAGTGTTGGGCCACAATCCACTGGGCCAAGCCCCTAATATGACGGTCATAACACCGGCAGTATCTGTTAGATATTCATAATTTTACATAAACAAAGCATACTTGATAGTTCTTTCATAAGTATAGCTAGATAAATAAAAATATATTTATGTTCATAGTTGCACTTAGATATATCTAGCATGATATTTTAAAATCTACATGTTAAGCGTTAATTGAACTATAAGTACATGTTATGCCTGATTTAAACATTTTATCATCATTATGTATTTATAGGACCCCAATAACGCCCGAACATTCGGGATTTCAAACTTTTCTGATGGCAATTTTAGTGACACGAGGATGACAAGTTTAGCTGGCAAGCATTGCAAATCCATTTTTTTGTAGTGAATTGCAAATCCGTTTTTAGTGTATCTTTTGCCAGAAAGTTACCGTGTGCATATCAACTAAACTTGTCATTCTCGCTTCACTAAAATGCCATTGAAAATGTTCGATTCCCCACGGTTAAATCCCGAACCTTCGGGATTTATCATTTTCGTATTTATAATCTATATGCAACATATAGATACACACTAGGAATGTAGAAAAAAGCAACCAATGAAAATCTCCTCTTCACATCTTATGATCAAAACTACTACTATCGGGAGCGTACAAATTTATTAGGGGCGATAGCCTAAATAATGACTAGGCACCAGCATAAGCAACAATAAACGAGAGTTGGTTACTAGACAAATGATTTGAGGCTGTGTTGGTTCTTGAGTTGTTGAAATTGTAGTTTTATTCATAGAAGATGGATCCAAATGTATACATGAGTAATACATCAAGTTAATGCTTGAATTTTACAAGCAAAAATGGATTAATCTATATAGTCATGCACAAAATGATAAAGTGGTAGCTAAATTACTTATTAGATTTTTTTCCCAAGAACTTTCTCTCGTTTCCTCCCCTAACCCTAGGAGACTAGGGAAAATATTTCCTCCAGACTTCATCAGCAAGCCCGTGGATTCATCTCCCCTCTGCCTGACACTCTGGCGGCTGGTGGCGGGGCGGAGAATCCCGGTGCATCCACTCCAGGTACTAGTTTATGTTAGGTTTCCTTAGTCCTCACAGGTGCGGCGCTTGGGCAGATGGCGGCGCTGCTTCTTCGAGTTTGTATTCCGGGTTTCGATCCTCCTCGAGTTCATCATTTTGGACGTAGTCGATGGAGCTCCAGCATAGATTCCTATCATCTCCTTAGGGCGGTGAGGTTAGGATTTCTCGTCATGTGGCGAGATTTGGTGTCAGATGCTTCAGATCTATGCAAGGGTTCAACGGCAACGACTGCGGCTCCAGGGCTCTGGTCCTTAGGGGCATGGGGACGAAGACTTCCCGGTTGTCATCAACAAGGTCAAGACGGCTTCAGTAGGGGAGCGGTGACAGCGGCATGTTCTGACGGTTGTAGTAGTTGTACGGTAGTTTTGGAATCCTGATGTTATTTTTATTATGTCTAGATGCTTTGTAATTTTGAAGAACTTTTATAATAGATACATTTTCCTCAAAAATAAAATAAATAATAGGGTGGTATATAACTACAGATAATTGATCAAGCTGACATGCAGATCGCAAGTAAATTTGGTTGGTGTACTTACAACTCCAAAGTTACACCTTGAAAAATATATCCATTTCTAAATCATCACGTATTTTGCAATGAATATGGTAGATGTGTGTGTGTCAAAGAGAGAGAGAGAGAGAGAGAGATGTTTGCATAGGATAAAAGGAACGTACTGAAAGTTTTGACAAAATGCTAGACTTACGTAAGGTTTTTACGTAACGTGCATAAACTACCTTTTTTAGGGGTACCTGCATAAACTACCTTTGCCTCTAACTAAACATCTCCCTCTGATTTTCAGGATGTGACCCCACTAAAGCCCAATTAAAGACTGCCAAATCACTCCATATGTAAGGTACGTAAGAAGCCCTTCGTAGATGTAGCATTGCTCATGATGAACCAAGTCCATCTCGCGTCGCCTCCCCCGCAGGCAACTCGGGAGGGCTCCGCCGCCGCTGCCTAGTCCCTCCAGTGCCCTTCTCCCCCTTTGCCATTGCCGATGGTCGGCGTCGGGCAAAGCCCGTGCGTGCGACGGTGGTGACGGAGGGTCTCTCCTCCCGTTCCCGGATCCGTGGTGGCACGGGCATCCTGATCCGTAGGGTGCGGCCATCCCGACGGTGTGGCGGATCTCGGAGGCGGCGAACTCGCAGCGGAGCATGGGTGCCCAGATCCATGGGTGTCGGACTCCCAGCAACGTGCAGCCTCCCGGCAGCGGCGGGATCGGTCGACGGCGGGCTTGGGTGATGACGTCGGTCGCGCGGTGTCAGATCTCGTCTCTCGCGGCGGATCTCTCCACTCCGGCCTTCATGGAGGAACCTGGACCAAGGGTGGTGGTTGTTGGGGAACGTAGTAATTCAAAAATAATCTACGATCATGCAAAATATATCTAGGAGAAGCATAGCAACGAGACGGGATAGTGTGTCCACGTACCCTCGTAGTCCGAAAGCGGAAGCGTTATGTAATGCGGTTGATATAGTCGAACGTCTTCACGATCCAACCGATCCAAGTACCGAACGTACGGCACCTCCGTGATTAGCACACGTTCAGCACCATGATGTTCCTCGAGATCTTGATCCAGTAGAGAATCGAGGGAGAGTTCCGTCAGCACGACGGCGTGGCGACGGTGTTGGTGATGTGATCCGCGTAGGGCTTTGCCTAAGCACTAAGACAATATGACCGAGGTGGTAAACTATGGAGGGGGGCACCGCACACGGCTAAAGAACAATTGATGTGTCTTTGGGGTGCCCCCTGGCCACGTATATAAAGGAGGAGAGGGAGGAGGTCGGCGGGCATGAGGGGGCGCGCCAAGGGGGAGTCCAACTAGGATTCCCCATCCTAGTTGGACTCCCTTTCCTATTCCAAGAGGGGGAAGGAGGGAAGGAGAGGTAGAGGGAAAGGAAAGAGAAGGCCGCCCCCCCTCGCCCTAGTCCAATTCGGACTACCCTTGGGGGGTACCCTGTGGGATGCCCTCTCCTACTCCCTTATGGCCCATTAAGGCCCATAACTTCTTTGGGGGTTCCGGTAACCCCTTGTTTCCCCGATAAATAGCTGAAACATCCCGAAACCTTTCCGGTGTCCTAATACCTTCGTCCAATATATCAATCTTTACCTCTCGACCATTTCGAGACTCCTCGTCATGTCCGTGATCTCATCCGTGACTCTGAACAAACTTCGGTCACCAAAACACATAACTCATAATACAAATCATCATCAAACGTTAAGCGTACGGATCCTACGGGTTCGGGAACTATGTAGACATGACCGAGACAGATCTCCGGCCAATAACCAATAGCGGAACCTGGATGCTCATATTGGCTCCTACATATTCCACGAAGATATTTATCAGTCAAACCGCATAACAACATACGTCATTCCCTTTGTCATCGGTATGTTACTTGCCCGAGATTTGATCGTCGGTATCATCATACCTAGTTCAATCTCGTTACCGGCAAGTCTCTTTACTCATTCCGTAATGCATCATCCCGCAACTAACTCATTAGTTACATTGCTTGCAAAGCTTATAGTGATGTGCATTACCGAGAGGGCCTAGAGACACCTCTCTGATACACAGAGTGACAAATCCTAATCTCGATCTATGCCAACTCAACAAACACCTTCGGAGACACCTGTAGAGAATATTTATAATCACCTAGTTACGTTCTGACATTTGATAGCACACAAGGTGTTCCTCCAGTATTCGGGAGTTGCATAATCTCATAGTCAGAGAAATATGTATAAGTCATGAAGAAAGCAATAGAATAAAACTAGACGGTCATAATGCTAAGCTAACATATGGGTCTTGTCCATCACATCATTCTCTAATGATGTGATCCCATTCATCAAATGACAACACATGTCTATGGTTAGGAAACTTAACCATCTTTGATTAACTAGGTAGTCAAGTAGAGGCATATTAGGGACACTATGTTTGTCTATGTATTCAGACATGTACTAAGTTTCCGATTAATACAATTCTAGCATGAATAATAAACATTTATCATGATATGAGGAAATATAAATAAAAACTTTATTGTTGCCTCTAGGGCATATTTCCTTCAGTCTCCCACTTGCACTAGAGTCAATAATCTAGTTCACATCGCCATGTGATTTAACACCAATAGTTCACATCTTTATGTGATTAACATCCATAGTTCACATCGCCCTGTGACCAACGCCCAAAGGGTTTACAAGAGTCAATAATCTAGTTCACATCACTATGTGATTAACACCTAAAGAGTATTAAGGTGTGATCATATTTTGCTTGTGAGAGAGGTTTAGTCAACGGGTCTGCCACATTCAGATCCGTATGTATTTTGCAAATTTCTATGTCTACAATGCTCTGCACGGAGCTACTCTAGCTAAATGCTCCCACTTTCAATATGTATCCAGATCGAGACTCAGAGTCATCCAGACCGGTGTAAAAGCTTGCATCAACGTAACTTTTTATGATGAGCTCTTTACCACCTTTATAACCGAGAAATATTTCCTTGGTCCTCTAAGGATAATTTTGACCATTGTCCAGTGATCTACTCCTAGATCACTATTGTACTCCCTTGGCAAACTTATGGTAAGGCATACAATAGGTCTGGTACAGAGCATGGCATACTTTATAGAACCTATGGCTGAGGCATAGGGAATGACATTCATTCTCTCTCCATCTTCTGTCATGATCGGGCTTTGAGTCTTACTAAAATTCACACCTTGCAACACGGGCAAGAACCCTTTCTTTGACTAATCCATCTTGAACTTCTTCAAAACTTTATAAAGGTATGTGCTTTGTGAAAGTCCAATTAAGCGTCTTGATCTATCTCTATAGATTTTGATGCCCAATATATAAGCAGCTTCACCGAGGTCTTTCATTGAAAAATTCTTATTCAAGTATCCTTTTATGCTATCCAAAAATTCTATATTATTTCCAATCAACAATATGGCATCCACATATAATATTAGAAATGCTACAGAGCTCCCACTCACTTTCGTGTAAATACAGGCTTCTCCAAAAGTCTATATAAAACCATATGCTTTAATCACACTATCAAAGCATAAATTCCAACTCCGTGAGGCTTGCACCAGTCCATATATGGATCGCTGGAGCTTGCACACTTTGTTAGCACCTTTACGATCGACAAAACCTTCTAGTTGCATCATATACAACTCTACTTTAAGATATCCATTAAGGAATGCAGTTTTGACAGCCATTTGCCAAATTTCATAATCATAAAATGTGGCAATTGCTAACATGATTCAGACAAACTTAAGCATCGCTACGGGTGAGAAGGTCTCATCGTAGTCAACTCCTTGAACTTGTCGAAAACCTTTCGCAAGAAGTTGAGCTTTGTAGATAGTAACATTACCGCCAACGTTGGTCTTCTTCTTGAAGATCCATTTATTCTCTATGGCTTGCCGATCATCGGGCAAGTCAACCAAAATCCATACTTTGTTCTCATACATGGATCCCATCTCAGATTTCATGGCCTCAAGCCATTTTGCGGAATCTTGGCTCATCATCGCTTCCTCATAGTTCATAGGTTCGTCATGGTCAAGTAACATGACCTCCAGAATAGGATTACCATACCACTCTGGTGCGGATCGTACTCTAGTTGACCTACAAGCTTCGGTAGTAACTTGATCTGAAGTTTCTTGATCATCATCATTAGCTTCCTCACTAATTGGTGTAGGAATCACTGGAACTGATTTCTGTGATGAACTACTTTCCAATTCAGGAGAACGTACAATTACCTCATCAAGTTCTACTTTCCTCCCACTCACTTCTTTCGAGAGAAACTGTTAGGGAACGTACTAATTTCAAAAAAATTCCTACGCACACATAGGATCATGGTGATGCATAGCAACGAGAGGGGAGAGTGTTGTCTACGTACCCTCATAGACCGAAAGCGGAAGCGTTAGCACAACGTGGTTGATGTAGTCATACGTCTTCACGATCCAACCGATCAAAGTACCGAACATATGGAACCTCTGAGTTCAGCACACGTTCAGCTCGATGACGTCCCGCGAACTCCGATCCAGCAGAGCTTCACGGGAGAGTTCCTTCAGCACGACGGCATGATGACAGTGATGATGTTGCTACCGATGAAGGGCTTCGCCTAAGCACCGCCACGATATGATCGAGGTGGAATATGGTGGAGGGGGCACCGCACACGGCTAAGAGATCAAGAGATCAATTGTTGTTTCTAGAGGTGCCCCCTGCCCCAATATATAAAGGACCAGGGGGAGGAGGCGGCCGACAATGGGAGGGCGCGCCAGGGAGGAGTCCTACTCTCACTGGGAGTAGGACTCCCTCTTTTCCTAGTTGGAGTAGGAGGGGGGAAAGGACGGGAAGGAGAGAGAGGAAGGAAAGGGGCGCCCCCCCCCCCCCCCCTTGTCCAATTCGAACTAGAGGGGGGGGCGCGTAGCCTGAACTATCCGCCCCTCCTCTTCTCTACTAAGGCCCATTAAACTCCCCGGGGGGTTCCGATAACCCCCCGGGACTCCGGTATATGTCCGGAACTCCCCGAAACCATTCCGGTGTCCGAACATAGTCGTCCAATATATCGATCTTTATATCTCGACCATTTTGAGACTCCTTGTCATGTCCATGATCACATCCGAGACTTTGAACTACCTTTGGTACATCAAAACACAAAAACTCATAATACAATCGTCACAGAAACTTTAAGTGTGCGGACCCTACGGGTTCGAGAACTATGTAGACATGACCGAGACATGCCTCCGGTCAATAACCAATAGCAGAACCTGGATGCTCATATTGGCTCCTACATATTCTACGAAGATCTTTATCGGTCAAAGCGCATAACAACATGCGTTGTTCCTTTTGTCATCGGTATGCTACTTGCCCGAGATTCAATCGCCGGTATCTCAATACCTAGTTCAATCTCGTTACCAGCAAGTCTCTTTACTCGTCCCGTAATACATCATCCCGCAACTAACTCATTAGTTACAATGCTTGCAAGTCTTATGTTGATGTGCATTACTGAGCGGGCCCAGAGATACCTCTCCGACAATCGGAGTGACAAATCCTAATATCAAAATACGCCAACCCAACAAGTACCTTCGGAGACACCTGTAGAGCACCTTTATAGTCACCAGTTACGTTGTGACGTTTGGTAGCACACGAAGTGTCCCTCCGGTAGACAGGAGTTGCATAATATCATAGTCATAGGAACATGTATAAGTCATGAAGAAAGCAATAGCAACATACTAAACGATCAAGTGCTAAGCTAACAGAATGGGTCAAGTCAATCACATTATTCTCCTAATGATGTGTTCCCGTAAATCAAATGACAACTCATGTCTATGGCTAGGAAACATAAGCATCTCTGATTAACGAGCTAGTAAAGTAGAGTCATACTAGTGACACTCTGTGATGCGGAGCATTCTACGTTCATCTCCATCTACACCTTCATAGCACATCAAGCCCCAAGCGGACCTACCGGACTTAATGTGAACCCGCTCCTCTTCAAGATTTACATGAATACCTATGGGACTTGGTCGCTACCTCACCACGGAACATTGTGCATCATTAGGTTACGAGGGCGACCGCCGCCAAGCAGCTAAGGAGCTTCCCGGAGGCCAAGGAGAAGGACCCCAAGGCCACAAGGAAGAAGGAGGAGTGCACGAAGATCATCTCTTTACCTCCCAGGCGACCCCGTGCCCACGGGCCTCGAAGACCCCATGCGCACGGGCTACACAGAGAGCTGGCGCCGGAGCACCCCATGCTCACGGGCCTATACCGTGCCCATGGGACCCCCGTGCGCACGGGCCCAACTTACCCCGTGCGCACGGGCCCTACGGGATGGACAGCTGTGATTGTTGTTTGGGCCTCCTCTTCATCCACCTCGTCCCTCACCTCCATCCACCTATATATTCCGTACCTAGACCATTTGTTAGGGTTAGCAAAGGATATGATAGACATATGAGAGCTTTGCTCCATGGATCCACTCCACTAGGAGATCAAGACCTCCTCTTGGAGTGACCAATATCAAGACCCCACATGTGGGAAGGATCCCCATCATAGGATCATCAAGACCTCTCTCCTCATAGGATTGGGATGAACTAGTATCTTGTATCTTTCCTTTGTTGTTCTTGGATCATTGTTACCTCTTGTATGTTCTTGGATCTAGCATATGTGTGATTGGATCTAGTCAATTGAGTGTTTCCTCTTGTTTTCCCTCTTGTGTTCATCTTGTTCTTGGGGATTCCCCCTCCAATTCGTGAAAGATCTTCACTTAGGGTTCCACCCTACACCATTTTTGTATCATGAGCCATGGGTTCTCACGAAATTGGAGCCCCCCTCTTTGTTTTCTAGCCTAGTTTTGTTGATTTCATCCTAAATTCGAAAATTCCCCACCAAAAATAGCCCCAATTTTTTTTGTGATTTGTTGGTTTTGATGATGTTTTGTTGGATTTGATCCATGGATTTTATTGGTTTCAAGTGGATCTAGCTTTCCCCCATCTTTTCCCCTCCATCCATCCCCAAAATCTCCCCAATTTTGCCCAAGAAATCTCCAATTTCCGCCACGAAATCGCGAAATTTCCGCGCACCCCGTGCCCACGGACCCTAGACCCCGTGTGCACGGCCCCCCGAAAACTCTCTGGACACCCGTGCCCACGGACCTGTATCGTGCGCACGGGACCCCGTGCCCACGAGCTCCTACCCCCATGCGCACGACCCCCCCCCAGGACAGCCGCGAGTGCTTCACCGTTTTGCCCATAACTTCCACATCCGGAGTCCGATTTCCGCGTTCTTTAGCTCATTGAGTAGCTATTGACATCCCCCATCCACATAGATAGGTTCCATCACCATTTGACTCCATCAAAATTTTCACATTTTGGCATCTTTGCATAGGCCTTCCACCATATCATCCGCAAAACCCACCATAGCCTTCCACAACCTAACCAATTTTGCTCCATTTAGCATTTGTGGTTGTTTGAGTGGTGACTTGAGTCTTCTAAGGTGTTTCGGCTACTTAGGGACGGTTGCTTCTTCATCATCCATCACCACCACTTCCGCATTGCCATCTCCGCTACCACCAGTTGACTTTTGTCCTTGAGATTTTGAGTTCGCGGTTTTTTACCGTTTCCTAAGGTGTTTCGGCTACTTAGGGACGAGTCTCCATCATCTTGTTATCTACATCAAGAACACCGCCACTTACCATCTTCAAGGACGGTAAACTCGACGACACCATTGTACAATCACCCTTGCAATTGCATTGATAACCCCTAGCCCATTTTGCGTCACTTGCCTATCGAGACTAGCCATTTGAGTATTGCCGGCAACGTTACTTGTGCACATTAGTGATCTACACCTTCCATTGCATACATACCATATCATATTGGTATCATTGTATCATCTCTTGTGTCACAAGATTGTTCCCGCATATACACAATTGCTATCTTGGTTTGTGCATTTCGCATAGTGGCCATATCAAAAAAAAAGAGAATAAGCTTTTAAGCAAAAGAAAAGAGAGCAAAGAGCTTGTAAGCAAGTGCCATAGCATCTTACCACAATATTGCATATAAGATTGTCATATCCGATCATCTTGGATCACCTTGAGAAGAACAACGGGAACATCATACACATAGTATACTTGGGATAGAAAGCTCATAAATTTTGCATCTTATAGGTTGTGCAAAAGTGTCGTATCCGCCTATTGAGCAATCATGCTAGCGTCTCTCTTGAGTTGTGCAACACGAGCATTTTCCGTGGATTCCACATTTGGTGCTCATTCCTTGGTTGCATGACCCCATTTATCTATCCGTGTGTTTGTTTCCGTGTGCCACATATTGCTATTGGTCTACTTGTTTCACTTGCGAATTTGTGAATCTTTTCCAACATTATTGACTCTTGCTAACATTTTGCATCAAATTTTTGTGCCACTATCCTCACCGAGCTCCACCATAAGCCTTATTTGTGTAGGTGTGAGAATTGACAAGATCCGGTACCAATTGTGCTATTTCCTTGATACATTATTGAGTGATCTTTGATCCATCCTCAACATTGGATAAGGTACATTGGTCTAGTTCTTTCCTTTCTTCCACTCATATTTGCGCGAGTCTTGTGATGGATAGGCAAGGCATTTCATCTCCGGTCTTTGACAACAATGACAGCGTGAACAACTACATTACCAAAGCGTCAATCTTCGATCTACAACGACAAATGCAAGGCACACAATCAAGATTGCGAGAGCGCATCGAGAACCTCTCCATTGACATTCGCCACTCCGAAGCGAGGAAAAGGGACTACATCGACAACAAGCTTTCCGCACAAAAGGAGGAGCAAGATGCAAGGATCGGGCCTTGATCAAGTCTACTTCCCCTTTGTCATATTCAAGGCAGCGTCAAGCACATCGATCCTCTTCGGAGCGCCCAAGCGACACAAGCGCAAGTCGTCCACGTCCACATCTCCATGGCGACCACCATCACATTCGTGATCCATCTCGTCATGAAGGGCATGTCACCTCCAAGCAACATGTGCACGACGACGACGAACGACATCTACTACGAGCTCAAGTTCGACAACGCCACCATCAACATGAAGATGCTCGAGATGTGCCTACCTACAAGTCCCAACAAGCCCTACTTCACGCCAAGTCCAAACTTCATGACCACAAGAGAAGACGCGAGACAAGCACCACCAAGAGCATGCTACGGCTACAACAACCACTTCGGCATCTTCGCCAAGTGCCATCAAGGCATCTTCACCTTCACACGTAGGGCATCTTCGCCTACTTCCCATGAGTTCGCCTACATCAACATCCTCAACTACAAGGCGACCAACTACGAGCGAGGGAGACACTTCCATCTTCGGAAGCCCCTCAAGGAAGATGGTCGAGCATGGGAATTTCCCTTCGGTCATGGAGACGAGCTACGAGGTGCCACATCATTTGGGCCTCCTACAACAAGACGGCAATAAGAAGGTCGAGCTAGGGCCATCCGCTTCGACCATGGCGACGAGCATGAACCTCTTCAACAACATGAAGACGGCGACCATATTGGACTCATACTCCGAGTCAAGCTACGAGACCGCACATGAGACCTTATCTTTGGTCTTGGAGGAGAGTGATGATGTGCCATCTTCGGCCTTCATCCACGGCTACGACCACGACATGATTGAGCATGAAGACATTTGCACCTACATCTCTCCGACACCCATATGCCATGAGATGCCCCAATTGCCATGTGAGGAAAGCCACCAACACATGAGTGACATGAGTGACTCCACCATACATGACATTGAGAGCATTTCCTATGAGAGGATGAGTGTGACCACCACTAGCCCCACACTTGAGAGCATTCCACACATCCTATGTGAGGTTGAGCGCCATTTGAGTGACTCCACCAACCATATGAGTGAGAGCATCCGAGAGGGAGTGAGTGAGCCACAACACTTAGTGAGTGAGGTAGTTGAGACGGCATGTGAGGCCATTTTGATTTCTAACAACTTAACCTCTACTCCGAGTGTGTTTTCTTTGGTGCTAGGTCTCCTACATGATGACACGCCTATCCTCGACGAGTCCATACCTCCAATGGAGATGACGATGGCCATGGTGGATGATGATGCACCCCCCACATGGTTCCATCAAGATGAACATGACCACGACTCGGTCTTCGACACCTCACCTACAACACATGAGCGATGCTCCAAAGGTAACATAGGTGATGGTGCTTATCTTGTCCCACTAGTGGACTATTTCACGAATGATTGCTTGCATGATGTTGACACACCTATACCCATGCTTCATGCTAGTGTGATTTCTTCATGTCATGACTTACCTATTTATGATAAATATGATGATGAGCATGTTGAGTTGCCTAGTTGTGATGCTATGTTCCATAGGATATCATGTGAAAATTCTTTTGGTCACATCATGTTTGACAATCCATTAACCTTGTCATATGCTATGAGTGAGATATCCCATATTGCATCATTTCAATCTCAACATAGTAGCTATGCATGCCCCATTAAAATCAATCCCATTTCCACTTATGACATAGATGACGAGATGATGGTAATTGGCTTTTGTTTCTCTTGCGATGATATTGCTATGCTTCCTTTAAATGATTTGCGCAATTTATCTACTATGCCATGCCATGATCACATTGCTCCAAATATGCATTGTTTTGAATGTTGTCAATATTCTCCATGTGATGTTTCCATTCATGCTCATGAGGAGACCCCCATAGTTTCCTCATACATATTAGGAGATTTTGATGCATTCCATACATTGCATGATTCTCATAATTGCTTGCACCGTATGCATTCCATGAATAACAATGCTCTACGTATATATCATGATGCATTGCACAATTTGAGTCTCCATTATGCTATACATAACAACAAACCTATCATGATGGATGACATGTTTCTATATCACGCATCTCATTTATTTGAGCATTGGCTATTTTGTGCTAACCAACACAAGCACGTGCACATCATGATGGATGATGTGTACATCTACCACACACACACAATTTTCCCTTTGTCTTTGTTTTGTGTAGGTACTCACGTATACTCGTCAACCTATCAATCCCAAGAGTTGACGAAAACGATCTCTTGAGAGCAAAGATGACTTGGGATCCCGTGAACTATCCTTACCACCATTCCTTTCGCGCAACGACTACGCGCATCTCTCTCACTTGGTTCTCACACGGCTATGGGCTATATACCGCTATCTTGCTCATTATACCGTGTTCAATTTGCATGTTATGCTTCCTTCTATGCCTTTGCCATGCAATTGTGACCCTTGCTTGCATCTACCCATGATTCACAATTATGTTACTCCTATGTGTATTTGCATGCTTGGTGGAGATCCTTGTTGCTATTGCCATGTTTATCATGTGCCTCATGCTATTGATGCTATTTTGCTCATATCCTCCTTTCATGTTTGTGATATGTCTTGTGCATTACTCATGCCCACCATTTTCACACATGACATACTTGACATGATTCTTTCTAGTATGTTGCATCTAAGCAATACTAGCTTGCTTACCTTCATTCCCATGATTGCTTGCTTTGTGGCATCACCCATGTTCCATTCTTCCTTGCTTTCTTGGGTTGATGACGTATATGTTCATGCCTCTCACATGATATATTTTGTTCATTGTCGCTTTCCTCCAATTGTTGCATCTATGCTTATTGATCGTGGAGACTTGGACACTTTACTTGTGATGCATGCTTGATTGATTGATCCTATTGTATTTGGTTGTCCTCGCATCATCATATGCCTCCATACTATGAAATGCTCCCTTGTACTTTCTTATGATGAGCATGATGCATCCACTTGTTGGGTATTTTACCACACGAATTATAGGTTTTGCATCTCCGCTAACCTCATTTGTTTTTCCGAGTGTTTGTCATGTTCTTTCATGTTGAAGGATTCACAAGGCGATACCGTCATGAGACAATTTGGTCATGTGAAGGCATACATGATGTGCAACACCAACATTTGCGAGAATCTCCTAAAGGTGAACTCCTTCCCTTTGAGCCATCCTCAAATATGCATATTGGATGGGTCACTCTTTCATTGTTGTTTCCTTCTTCTTCTCTACATGTTACATCTATTGGATGCCGACATTGGAGATGGAACCCATGAACCTTCAAGTTGAGGAGCACTCGGACTTATTAGATGCACCTTCGAACCTCCACTCATGCCACGACATCGAGCATTGGTACAACACCATCCATAACAAATTTGCATATTATGCATGGATTAACTCACATTATGATTGCCTTGTTGCACCTATTTCCATGTCATCCATGATATATGAGCTTGTGCATTTCCTTAGCAAATTTGTTGTGATCTTTCTTGATGGCATATTCACACATCATGATCATATTGCCTACCATCACTTGCATGATAACTCATTCATATTGAGCATCCATTACCATATTCATGTTATTGATAAACCGTCTCACTATGACATCATTTTGCACCGTGGTTGCGTTGATCATATTCACAATACATTTGTGTGCACAATGAATGCTTTTCCTCCCATGAATGCTTTACATGTCATTTTACATCATCTTGATAAGCTTCATGCGCTTTGTCACGAACAATCATGCCGCACAGACTTATGCTTATTTGATGGACACTTTGTGTGTGCTAGCCATTGTATTTCCGAGTGTCGCTTGTGTTTGCTCTTTTTGCATGTCTACCACTACGAAGACACCTTGGAGTACTTGGATTGCGCCATGTCTTCAACTCCGTCCAACTTCAAGTCCGTCGAAGACAACCGTTTCCATGGTGATGAGGATCACAATCCGAGGTCGGATCTCTCCCAAGGGGGGGGAGATGATGCGGAGCATCCTACGTTCATCTCCATGTACACCTTCATAGCACATCAAGCCCCAAGCGGACCTACCGGACTTAAGGTGAACTCGCTCCTCTTCAAGATTTACATGAATATCTATGGGACTTGGTCGCTACCTCACCACGGAACATTATGCATCATTAGGTACGAGGGCGACCGCCTCCAAGCAGCTAAGGAGATTCCCGGAGGCCAAGGAGAAGGACCCCAAGGCCACAAGGAAGAAGGAGGAGTGCACGAAGATCATCTCTGTACCTCCCAGGCGACCCCGTGCCCACGGGCCTCGAAGACCTCGTGCGCACGGGCTACACAGAGCTGGCGCCGGAGCACCCCGTGCGCACGGACCTATACCGTGCGCACGGGCCCTACAGGATGGACGGCTGTGATTGCTGTTTGGGCCTCCTCTTCATCCACCTCGTCTCTCACCTCCAGCCACCTATATATTCCGTACCTAGACCATTTGTTAGGGTTAGCAAAGGATATGATAGACATATGAGAGCTTTGCTCCATGGATCCACTCCACTAGGAGATCAAGACCTCCTCTTGGAGTGACGAATATCAAGACCCCACATGTGGGAAGGATCCCCATCATAGGATCATCAAGACCTCTCTCCTCATAAGATTGGGATGAACTAGTATCTTGTATCTTTCCTTTGTTGTTCTTGGATCATTGTGACCTCTTATATGTTCTTGGATCTAGAATCTGTGTGATTGGATCTAGTCAATTGAGTGTTTCCTCTTGTTTTCCCTCTTTTGTTCACCTTGTCCTTGGGGATTCCCCCTCCAATTCGTGAAAGATCTTCACTTAGGGTTCCACCCTACACCACTCTGTTTGTCTATTTATTCACACATGTATCATGTTTCCAGTTAATACAATTCTAGCATGAATAATAAACATTTATCATGATATAAGGAAATATATAATAACTTTATTATTGCCTCTAGGGCATATTTCCTTCAGTCTCCTACTTGCACTAGAGTCAATAATCTAGATTACACAGTAATGATTCTAACACCCATGGAGTCTTAGTGTTGATCATGTTTTGCTCGTGAGAGAGGCTTAGTCAATGGGTCTGCAACATTCAGATCCATATGTATCTTGCAAATCTCTATGTCTCCCACCTGGACTTGATCCCGGATGGAGTTTAAGCGTCTCTTGATGTGCTTGGTTCTCTTGTGAAAGCTGGATTCCTTTGCCAAGGCAATTGCACCAGTATTGTCACAAAATATTTTCATTGGACCCGATGCACTAGGTATGACACCTAGATCGGATATGAACTCCTTCATCTAGACTCCTTCATTTGCTGCTTCCGAAGCAGCAATGTACTCCGCTTCACACGTAGATCCCGCCATGACGCTTTGTTTAGAACTGCTCCAACTGACAGCTCCACCGTTTAATATAAACACGTATCCGGTTTGCGATTTAGAATCGTCTGGATCAGTGTCAAAGCTTGCATCAACGTAACCATTTACGATGAGCTCTTTGTCACCTCCATAAATGAGAAACATATCCTTAGTCCTTTTCAGGTATTTCAGGATGTTCTTGACCACTATCCAGTGATCCACTCCTGGATTACTTTGGTACCTCCCTGCTAAACTAATAGCAAGGCACACATCAGGTCTGGTACACAGCATTGCATACATGATAGAGCCTATGGCTGAAGCATAGGGAACATCTTTCATTTTCTATCTATCTTCTACAGTGGTCGGGCCTTGAGTCTTACTCAATTTCACACCTTGTAACACAGGCAAGAACCTTTTCTTTGCTTGATCCATTTTGAACTTCTTCAAAACTTTTTCAAGGTGTGTGCTTTGTGAAAGTCCAATTAAGCGTCTTGATCTATCTCTATAGATCTTGATGCCCAATATGTAAGCATCTTCACCGAGGTCCTTCATTGAAAAACTCTTATTCAAGTATCCTTTTACGCTATCCAGAAATTCTATATCATTTCGAATCAACAATATGTCATCCACATATAAGATTAGAAATGCTACAGAGCTCCCACTCACTCTCTTGTAAGTACATGCTTCTCCAAAAGTCTATATAAAACCATATGCTTTGATCACACTATCGAAGTGTTTATTCCAACTCCGAGAGGCTTGCACCAGTCCATAAATGGATTGCTGGAGCTTGCACACTTTGTTAGCACCCTTTGGATCGATAAAACCTTTAGGTTGCATCATACACAACTCTTCTTCCAGAAATTCATTCAGGAATGCACTCTTTACATCCATTTGCCAAATTTCATAATCATAAAATGCGGCAATTGCTAACATGATTCGGACGGACTTAAGCATCGCTACAGGTGAGAAGGTCTCATCGTAGTCAACTCCTTGAACTTGTCGAAAACCTTTTGCAACAAGTCGAGCTTTGTAGACAGTAACATTACCGTCAATGTCTGTCTTCTTCTTGAAGATCCATTTATTCTCGATGGCTTGTTGATCATCGGGCAAGTCAACCAAAGTCCACACTTTGTTCTCATACATGGATCCCATCTCAGATTTCATGGCCTCAATCCATTTTGCGGAATCTGGGCTCATCATTGCTTCCTCATAGTTCGTAGGTTCGTCATGGTCTAGTAACATGACCTCTAGAACAGGATAACCGTACCACTCTGGTGCGGATCTCACTCTGGTTGACCTATGAGGTTCGGTAGTAACTTGATCTGAAGTTTCATGATCATCATCATTAGCTTCCTCACTAATCGGTGTAGGTGTCACAGGAACCGGTTTCTGTGATGAACTACTTTTCAATAAGGGAGCAGGTACAGTTACCTCATCAAGTTCTACTTTCCTCCCACTCACTTCTTTCGAGAGAAACTCCTTCTCTAGAAAGGATCCAAATTTAGCAACTAAAGTCTTGCCTTCAGATCTGTGATAGAAGGTGTACCCAACAGTTTCCTTTGGGTATCCTATGAACACACATTTCTCCGATTTGGGTTTGAGCTTATCAGGTTGAAGCTTTTTCACATAAGCAGCACAACCCCAAACTTTAAGAAACAACAACTTTGGTTTCTTGCCAAACCACAGTTCATAAGGCATCGTCTCAACGGATTTCGATGGTGCCCTATTTAACATGAATGCAGTTGTCTCTAAAGAATAACCCCAAAATGATAGCGGTGAATCAGTAAGAGACATCATAGATCGCACCATATCTAGTAAAGTATGATTGCGACGTTCGGACACACCATTACGCTGTGGTGTTCCGGGTGGCGTGAGTTGTGAAACTATTCCGCATTGTTTCAAATGTAGACAAAACTCGTAACTCAAATATTCTCCTCCACGATCAGATCGTAGAGACTTTATTTTCTTGTTACGATGATTTTCCACTTCACTCTAAAATTCTTTGAACTTTTCAAATGTTTTAGACTTATGTTTCATTAAGTAGATATACCCATATCTGCTCAAATCATCTGTGAACGTGAGAAAATAACGATACCTGCAGCGAGCCTCAATATTCATCGGACCACATAGGCATGGTTCTCAAGGACCAAGTGATTCATAATCAGGTGATTCCAAAAGTCCATTAGTATGGAGTTTCTTCATGCGCTTTATACCAATATGACCTAAACGGCAGCGCCACAAATAAGTTGCACTATCATTATCAACTCTGCATCTTTTGGCTTCAATATTATGAATATGTGTATCACTACTATCGAGATTTAATATAAATAGACCACTCTTCAAGGGTGCTTGACCATAAAACATATTACTCATATAAATAGAACAACCTTTATTCTCAGATTTAATGATAACTGTCTCGCATCAAACAAGATCCAGATATAATGTTTATGCTCAATGTTGTCACCAAATAACAATTATTTATGTCTAAAACTAATCCCGAAGGTAGATGTAGAGGTAGCGTGCCGACTGCGATCACATCGACTTTGGAACCATTTCCCACACGCATCGTCACCTCATCCTTAGTCAATCTTTGCTTAATCCGTAGCCCCTGTTCGACTTGCAAATATTAGCAACAGAACCAGCATCAAATACCCAGGTACTACGAGCATTAGTAAGGTACACATCAATAACATGTATATCACATATACCTTTGTTCACCTTGCCATCCTTCTTATCCGCCAAATACTTGGGGAAGTTCCGCTTCCAGTGACTAGTCTGCTTGCAGTAGAAGCACGCAGTCTCAGGCTTAGGTCCAGACTTGGGTTTCTTCTCTTAAGCAGCAACTTGTTTGCTGTTCTTCTAGAAGTTCCCCATCTTCTTCCCTTTGCCCTTTTTCTTGAAACTAGTGGTCTTGTTGACCATCAACACTTGACGCTCTTTCTTGATTTCTACCTCCGCAGCCTTTAGCATTGTGAAGAGCTCGGGAATTGTCTTATCCATCCCTTGCATATTATAGTTCATCACGAAGCTCTTGTAGCTTGATGGCAGTGATTGAAGAATTCTGTCAATGACACTATCATCCGGAAGATTAACTCCCAGTTGAATCAAGTGATTGTTATACCCAGACATTCTGAGTATATGTTCACTGACAGAACTATTCTCCTCCATTTTGCAGCTATAGAACTTATTGGAGACTTTATATCTCTCAATCCGGGCATTTGATTGAAATATTAACTTCAACTCCTGGAACATCTCATATGCTCCATGATGTTCAAAACGTCGTTGAAGTCCCGGTTCTAAGCCGTAAAGCATGGCACATTGAACTATCGAGTAGTCATCAACTTTGCTCTGTCAGACGTTCATAACATCTGGTGTTGCTCCTGCAGCAGGTTTGGCACCTAGCGGTGCTTCCAGGACGTAATTCTTCTGTGCAGCAATGAGGATAATCCTCAAGTTATGAACCCAGTCTGTGTAATTGCTATCATCATCTTTTAACTTTGCTTTCTCAAGGAACGCATTAAAATTCAACAGAACAACAACACGGGTCATCTATCTACAACAACATAGACATGCAAAATACTATCAGGTACTAAGTTCATGATAAATTAAAGTTCAGTTAATCAAATTATTTAAAGAACTCCCACTTAGATAGACATCCCTCTAATCCTCTAAGTGATCACATGATCCATATCAACTAAACCATGTCCGATCATCACGTGAGATGGAGTAGTTTCAATGGTGAACATCACTTATGTTGATCATATCTACTATATGATTCATGCTCAACCTTTCGGTCTCAGTGTTCTGAGGCCATATCTGCATATGCTAGGCTCGTCAAGTTTAACCTGAGTATTCCGCGTGTGCAACTGTTTTGCACCCGTTGTATTTGAACGTAGAGCTTATCACACCTGATCATCACATGGTGTCTTAGCACGAAGAACTTTTGCAATGGTGCATACTCAGGGAGAACACTTATACCTTGAAATTTAGTGAGAGATCATCTTATAATGCTACCGTCGATCTAAGCAAAATAAGATTCATAAAAATAAACATCACATGCAATCAATATAAGTGATATGATATGGCCATCGTCATCTTGTGCTTGTGATCTCCATCTTCGAAGCACCGTCATGATCACCATCATCACCAGCGCGACACCTTGATCTCCATCGTAGCATTGTTGTCGTCTCGCCAACTATTGCTTCTACGACTATCGGTACCGGTTAGTGATAAAGTAAAGCAATTACAGGGCGATTGCATTGCATACAATAAAGCGACAACCATATGGCTCCTACCAGTTGCCGATAACTCGGTTACAAAACATGATCATCTCATACAATAAAATTTAGCATCATGCCTTGACCATATCACATCACAACATGCCCTGCAAAAATAAGTTAGACGTCCTCTACTTTGTAGTTGCAAGTTTTACGTGGCTGCTACGGGCTGAGCAAGAACCGTTCTTACCTACGCATCAAAACCACAACGATAGTTCGTCAAGTTAGTGTTGTTTTAACCTTCTCAAGGACCGGGCGTAGCCACACTCGGTTCAACTAAAGTTGGAGAAACTGACACCCGCCAGCCACCTGTGTGCAAAGCACGTCGGTAGAACCAGTCTCGCGTAAGCGTACGCATAATGTCAGTCCAGGCCGCTTCATCCAACAATACCGCCGAACCAAAGTATGACATGCTGGTAAGCAGTATGACTTGTATTTCCCACAACTCACTTGTGTTCTACTCGTGCATATAACATCTACGCATAAAACCTGGCTTTGATACCACTGTCGAGGAACGTAGTTATTTCAAAAAAATTCCTACGCACACACAGGATCATGGTGATGCATAGCAACGAGAGGGGAGAGTGTTGTCTACGTACCCTCTTAGACCGAAAGCGGAAGCATTAGTACAACGCGGTTGATGTAGTCGTACCTCTTCATGATCTGACCGATACAAGTACCGAACGTACGGCACCTCCGAGTTCAGCACACGTTCAGCTCGATGACGTCCCGCGAACTCCAATCCAGCAGAGCTTCACGGGAGAGTTCCGTCAGCACGACGGTGTGATGAAAGTGATGATGTTTCTACCGATGTAGGGCTTCGCCTAAGCACCGCTACGATATGATCGAGGTGGAATGTGGTGGAGGGGGGCACCGCACACGGCTAAGAGATCAATTGTCGTGTCTAGAGGTGCCCCCTGCCCCCGTATATAAAGGACCAGGGGGAGGAGGCAATCGGCCAAGGGAGGGCGCGCCAGGAAGGAGTCCTACTCCCGAGTAGGACTCCCACTTTTTCTAGTTGGAGTAGGAGGGGAAAAGGAAGGAAGGAGAGAGAGGAAGGAAAGGGGGGCGCCGCCCCCCCCCCCCCTCCTTGTCCAATTCGGACTAGAGGGGGAGGGGCGCTCGGCCTGCCCTAGCCACCCCTCCTCTTCTCCACTAAGGCCCATCTTGGTCCATTAAACTCCCGGGGGGGTTCCGGTAACCCCCCCGGTACTCCGGTCTATGTCTGAAACTTCCGGAAACCATTCTGGTGTCTGAACATAGTCGTCCAATATATCAATATTTGAAAGTGCGAGTGATCGACTAGAGGGAGGTGAATAGGCGATTTTTAAGAAAGTCTTCAAAACATGGAAGTTTCGAAGACAAACGGTAGAAATAAACCTATTACCATACAGCGGAAGGTAGACTACACTAGGCAAGCCATAGTCAAGTATTCAGTGAAGTGAAAGCACAAAGACTCATAGCAACTAGGCAGTATGGATCAGGATGGAAGATAGTATGAAGCCAATCAGAACAAGCAGTCGCTCAGTGAAGACAGAAGATAATGGAAACCGGCAATGACTTCACAAGGACCAACTGCAAATAAAGAGATGGGAAGGATAGAACCAGTAGCTCGTTGAAGACAATGGTTTGTTCGGCCAGTTCCAGTTGCTGTGACAACTATACGTCTCGTTAGGGAGGCTAAGATTTAACTCAGAAGACCATGTCTTCACCTTATTCCCCTTGAGCTAAGGACACCCAGTCCTCGCCCAATCACACTGGTAAGTCTTCAAGGTAGACTTCCAAACCTTCACAGACTTTGTTCACCGGCGATCCATAATGACTCTTGGATGCTCAGAACGCGACGCCTAACCGGGTGGAGGATTCACAGTCCTCAAGTGTAATAAGTCTTCAGATCGCACAGACAAGAAGACTTCAGTGATGCCTAACACTCTTTGGCTTTGGATGCTTAGGGCTTTGTCCTCGCAAGGATTTCTCTCTCTCAAGGGCTTCGAGGTGGGTTGCTCTCAAATGACAAAAGCCGTGCACTAACTCTGAGCAGCCAACCAATTTATGGTGTAGGGGTTGAGCTATTTATAGCCACTAGGCAACCCGACCTGATTTCTCCGAAATGACCCTAGGTCACTAAGGAACTGACACGTGTTCCAACGGTCAGATTTCAAACACACACGGAAACTTTACTTGAGCTACAAGCAAAGCTGACTTATCCAGCTCTGGATAAGATTTGCTCTCATAGTCTTCGCTCGAAGACACAGGATTTTGGTTAAGCATCACTTCAGTCATTCTGACTGGTTCACTTGGACCCCACTTAACAGTACGGTGGTTCCTATGACTCAACAAGGAAGAAAAAGAACGACGAAACAACTAAGTCTTCGCGATCCATAGTCTTCACGCGATGTCTTCTCTTGTCATAGTCTTCAATGTGAATGTCCTCATATACCACCTTTGACTTCAATGTCTTCATACATTTTTAGGGGCCATCTCCGGTAGGAAAACCGAATCAATGAGGGACTTCTACCTGTGTTATCCTGCAATTCTCACAAACATGTTAGTCCCTCAACCAGGTTTGTCGTCAATACTCCAAAACCAACTAGGGGTGGCACTAGATGCACTTACAATCTCCCCCTTTTTGGTGATTGATGACAAACTGGTTGAAGTTTTCAACGTGGATAAAAGTATGTGAAATTGTAAAGGATTTAAGTATTGTCTTTGTAAGTAGCAGAAAGGCTCCCCCTGAAGATGTGCATATAAGTATTTTGCTTTTGAATGCAAATGCACATGGCAGGTTGTACTCGCGGAGCTCCTCTTATACTTATGAAGACAATTCATCATGCATGAAATGATATAATGAAGATAATGACATGCATAATGAAAAATGGATGTCTGCAAAATGACTTCATGCGGAATTTATCGTCGCACATGCGGAATTTATTATCGCATCACATAGTGTCGAAAAAGGTAGCAGAAGACCATCAAGTTTAAGTGTTACAACTCAAAACGAACCAAATGTTTCAAAAGCGAGAGTTGTAAGCACTTGGCAAAAGTAGCAAAAAGTAAAGCAACCACCCATATGGACCCGCTTGAAGACTATCAACTCATATGCTTCTCCCCCTTTTGTCAGTAATGACCAAAAAGCTTTGAAGACATAGAGCTTCTACTCGTTCCCATGAGGAGTAGGCTAAGCAGCAGGGTCGTCGTTGAGGTCCGGTGGTGCAGAAGAACTTGGTGCAGTGTCGAGACACGCTAAAGGTGGAGGTGGTGAAGTGGCATCATCCTGATCATCGAGAACTCTGGCATTCACCGTCGCAGCTGAGGATGAATAGTCAGAGTCTTCAAATGAGGGAGTCCGACGCAAGTGAGCATTCCTTGGAGGAGTGGAGTCAAACCTGAATCTTTCTATGAAGCCATCGTCTTGCAGATCAGCTTCAGCACTAAGCAATGTCAAACTCTTCCAAGACCTCCGACAGGTTTCATGTGTAACAAAGGCATTCTTGGTGGCAAGATTGTGAATGCGATTGACGTCCACCAAGAGGCTTTGCATCTGACGCTTAAGCCGTCATGATGCTTATCCTATTTCTGATGTAGCGCGACGAGAAGCTCTCGGTCATTGAGAACACGAGATCGCTTCCGAGGCCTTTGGGCAATGGTGCTTCCAGTGGCTTCATTTTGGGCGCGAGGGGCACGTGTGTTGCCAGCCTAGGGATAAACATGAGAGACTGCCTGAACTCCTTCAATGGGCTGGGTGAAGCTTTGACGATCAACGTTGTGAAGATAGATTGGATCCATAGCGGGCTCTGGGTAAATACCTTCAACAGACAGATCAACCTCTGGCAAGAATACAAGATGATTGCACGCAGACGGCTGATAGTTGAAGGCAAAGTGAAGCTTGATAAGGCGCATTACCCGCGGAGCATAGAACTTCAGACCAAAGATGTCGGAGCCAGATGTAGCCAACTTCCTGATGAAGAAGTCTTGACCATTCAAGCTTATTCCATTGAAGATATAGAAAACCAAAGTCTTCATTGCTCCTTCAAGATTCGCTGCAGATGAATGTCCTTTGACAGGCCATAGAGTTTTTCTGATGATATGGTAAATGGTGCGGGGCAAATACTCTAGCTCTTCAACAAAGAATTCGGTCGGGTATTCAGCGTCGCGTGGCAAGGGCTTCATCATGCTCAGCATTTGACTCATGTTGGGTTCTGGCTTCTAAAAAATGCTCTCCAAAGCATTCTAGTGTTGTTGACAACCTGGTTCATAGTATTCACCAGGAGTGGGCAGGGCTGTGAGCTCAATGATGTCTTGAGCTTTAGCTTCATGATGAACATCTCCTGTCATCCACTCAAGGATCCAAATCTTCGGATCCCTGTTGTATCCACGAATGTGGAGCGTAGCATAAAATTGAAGCAGAAGTTCTTCATTCCAGTGTTCCTTGGCAGTCAGAAAGTTGAGCAGACCGGCATCTCGGAAGCAGTCAAGGGATTCTTCAAGGCATGGCAGTCCAGCAATGGCTTCACAATCAAGATGCATATGAGGGAAGATGCGTCCCTGATTGTACAAGATGCATGAATAATAGCTTCGCTACTGATAACTCCAGAATTAGTCCGAAGAGATTCTTGGCCTTGTGTAGGGGTTCTTGTCACTGTCGAAGAATGTGTTGTGTGCCTTGAATCCATTCAGATTAAATGATCGTGGTGAAGTTGCAGTACCTGGAAACCGTGGTAGCCTTGGCTTTGGCTTCTGGACCTGAGGCATGTGCTCCACACGATAGGCAAACTAAGGTCTGGGAGCAGGCAGAGGAACCAGGATTGGATAGCGGACGGTAATAAGCTGCCTGCGATCATATGCTTGCTCGATAGTGTGTGGCCTTGGAGAAGGTACAGGAGCAGAGGCATTGGCTTCAGGCAGCAGATTTGCTTCGGGTGCTGCATTGGCTTTAGGTGCATTCACTTCTGGCACCACATTAGCTTCAGCCATGACAATGTCATTGGCTTCAGTGTTGATGTTGGTGGCCGCCTCACTATTGGTAACCTCCACTTCAGGAGCTGGAGGGTCGAACACGTTCTCCTCGAGAACAACTTCAGGGTTGGACGGGGGTGTACCAAAACGTTTTTCTTCTCTTGGTTCTTCTTCATGGTCATCGACTGATGCAGCGGGAATATCTTCAGCCGTTTTGGCTTCAGATTTAGGGATGTTCGCAGTAGGAGAGGCTTCAGGAAAGACTTCGCGTGAAACGGATTGGAACTCTTCTCCTTCTGAAACACTTGACAATGTGACATGTGGCCTTGGTCCTTTGCGAAGCCTGCGAAATGTTGGCGATGCCTGTGGAGATGGAGTTGGTTGGGCCTCAAAATCTTCACTGTCAATCACCGGAGTGGTGACCTGTGGTGGAGGAGTGACTGGTGTTTCTTCAGCACGAGGGGATTCTTGAGGGTGATCAGCCCATGAGTCATCCTGAGCAATTGGCGTCAATGGACTACCAATGCTGATGAATTCGCTGTTCGTGAGAATAGACGATGATATCAAATTGTGCTCGATCTGAGGAAGGACTTCATCATCTTCAGCATTGTCGTGAGGACCAATGTCTTCAACTGTGGTGGGGTCAACAGCTGGATTCTCTTCAGCTTCAGGAGGCTCTGTGGAAGCAGGCTCATGAACTACCAAAAGACGTTCTCGATGTGCAGAGGAAGGACGAGCAACTGAAATCGGCTCGACAAGAAGGGGCTCTGTGGAAGCAGCCCGGTCTCTCTTCTTTGTTTTCCTTTTCTTGGTTGGGGGAGCATCATCAGTGGTAGCTTTGGTCTTGCGCTTTCTGGCTTTGGCTTGAGCTGCTCTAGTTTTCTTGAACTCTGAAGCCACTGTGGGGACCTTAGGCTTCGAGCCTGTCATACTGGCTGGGAAGACAATGCGAGGTTCTTCCTGCCTTGATGCTTCTGGTTTGGCCACAGCTGGTTTCTTCTTCTTCTTGGCAGCCATTCTGGGGTCGATGCCTGGTCGCCCCAAAGCCTTGCGCTTTTCAGCTTCATTGTAGCCTTGAACACATTTGGCAGCAAGATTCTTCATGCGCTCGCGAGAACCTTTTGCTTCTTCTCGTTTCTTGTGGAATGCCTCCTTGAGCTCATGCATCATGACCTTGAAGTTTTGAATGTCTTCAACATTGAGCTTGGCCATGTGCTTCTTGAACTGAGCCTTTTCATAGTCAATTTTGTGCTTCAGCTCAACAATCTTCTGTGCCAGAGCCAGCTCAGGAGCAATGACTCCATGGAAGGAGACGCTGAGACCAGTTGGAAGATGAAGATCATCAAAACTAATATCTGGGATGTCAAACCATTCATCAATAAACTTATATAATATTTCCACATCAAAGAGGGGAAGATCATTGAAGATTTCCGCCTCTTGCTTGCTCTTTATCAACTGCTCAAGAGCGTCATCGCCAAGATCATCGTCGCTGGACAGATCAATGGTGTCATTCTCGTTTCTCAAAACAGTAGCAGGAGTCAGTGCTTGACCAGTGGGTTGCATGGTCTTTTTCAACTTGTCAGACTTGGAGATGTGTGAGAGATCTTCAGACTGCACACTGACTTCAGGAGGTGCAGTGGCCAGAGGCTTCGCCCATGAGACCTTTGGTGCAGAAGAGGGCTTTGAAGCCTTTGGTTTCTTTTGCTTCACAGGCTTCGGTGGTGCAGGTGCTTCGTCAGAATCAGTGTCATCTGCCGAGTGATCCACGGATGCCCCTTGAACCTGAATATGAGTGATGAGACCTTCTAAGTTGTAGAAGGGCCCAATAAGATTGGGTTTAGCTTCGCGTGTGCCGTCAGCACATGGTGCAGAGGGGGCTGGGTTGAAGTCTAAACCCAAAGACTTCTTGTTTTCCTTGGCCGAGTTCTTTGCAGCCTGATAGTTGCGCTTGAACAGATTATCTTCACGACACCATAACAGAGAGGATGGGTCGGCATTAGCAGGCTGAGGTCCACGAATCATGCAGGGGTAGAAGCCTTGAGCAATAGCTTCGGACTTCGACTTGGGCTGAAGACCTTTGTATATTATATCTCCCAGGGGCCCTTTAAGGCATTCTTCTCAGCATACTCCTTGGTGACGAATTTGTACTTGAACCATTCCTCTACCCAATGTTTTCGAATCCATTGGTTTCTTCTGGATCTGACTTGTATAACTCATAGAGATCCGGTGGCAGGTCCTTAGCAGTGTTTCCACGGCGTTGTCTACTGCCCTTCCTGGCTGATTTTTGAGTTGTCATGAAGTTTAGACTGAAAGGCTTCAACACTGGCGAAGTCTTCCATCTACTGGTCAGACAGGAACTGGCTTCAGGAGAATTTATGTGACGTTGTAAGAACTCTGTAAATGAATGCAGACTATGAGAACCAAGGGATTCTCCCACGGACATGTACCTGTGACAGCACTACAGATGCGAGGGAAGGGGAAGAGGTCATATGCATTCTTAGAAGATTTTGAAGATAAATCAGTTTAGAAGACATTGACCTCATAGTGCGAAGACATTCACTCATGTGTAGTGACTTGGTTCCAGATTTGTACGAATCCACAAATAAGTACAAGTGAGGAATCTAACTACTTTGTGAAGCATAAGTGAACATACTAGGCATGCTATGAGATGCAAAACGGGATAGATCCAACTTTGTAGCAACAGAAACCACTTGTGGTTGGAAAGGATGAATCTATCGGATCAAAAAGACTGTAAAAAGAGGTTTTATTTACCACACGAGGAACTGCTAGACGGAGTGGGAGAGGAGGCCGAGTAGTTCGATCTTCCGTGCCCTAACTTGGCAACGGAGGACACCTACAGCGACGGCAGAGAAGACGATGTCTGCGGCCGGCGTGATGACGGCGTCAGTGAGGTCGTGGCAGCTAAGCGCTTTGTCACCGGCATCGTCGAGGGCTAGTGGTGGCGCTAGGGTTTGTGCGAGAGTGGAAGAAGAGATAATGACTGGGGTGAGGCGTGTATTTATAGGGACAGGGGCGGCACAGCATTATTACGCAGGTGCCCTTGGCGATTCACATCTGAAGGACACATGACGATCATGCAACACATAGGAGGTTGCTCCATGTTCCTATGCACGCCTGGATTGTCAGGTGGTCGTTCCCGCTTCTCCAGGTTTCAGGCAAAAAGGATTAAGCATTTAAAACAGATTTAATGTTTGTCTCTATATCTTCTACTGACAAGGACACAACAAAGACATTCGACAGTTTCAATAGAATGCATATGATTTGGATAGATAGACTTAAGACGGGAGCATAGAAAGGTCAGGGTCCGATCACATTCACTTAGTTCAAAAGATTCAACTAGAAGACATAGCTATAAGTGAATGTTGTAGAGGACAGAAACCAAATCAGTATATTTAAGATAAACATGAAGCCATGTTAACAATGAAGACAAACCAAATGCGAAGACTTTGCAAATGCAATGCCAACAGAAATTATTCCAAACAAAAGTTTGGTGGTGGCGTTACCTACCGTATAGGAAATATTAGACCCAGACACGGTGCACAATTATCGTGGCGCTCCGAAGTCAAATTCCATGTTACTGTATTCACACTTAGAGTGTAAGTCTTCATTAGTTGAAGATATACGTTACTTCGTGTGTTTGCACATCTAAGTCATCAACATGCATAAGTGTTAGGATGTGTGCATGATCACAGGACATTTGAGGATTCCAAGATATTTAGCTCACACCGCAACTTGCAAAACCATTTCTCATCCAAGGGCTTTGTGAAGATATCTGCCAGCTGCTCTTCAGTGTTGACGTGAATGATATCAATATCTTCCTTCATGACATGATCTCTGAGAAAGTGATGACCGATCTGAATGTGCTTTGTCTTCGAGTGCTGAACTAGGTTGTTGGCGATCTTGATGGCACTTTCATTGTCGCAGTAGAGTGGCACTTGCTTCAGATGAATGCCATAGTCTTTGAGTGTTTGCTTCATCCACAGAAGCTGAGCGCAGCAAGATCCAGCAGCAATGTATTCAGATTCAGCAGTGGAGAGAGATACACAGTTCTGCTTCTTTGAAGACCAACACACAAGTGATCGTCCCAGAAAGTGACATGTTCCTGATGTAGACTTGTGATCCACCTTGTCACCAGCATAATCAGCATCCGAAAATCCAACTAGACCAAACTCTGAGCCCTTTGGATACCATAATCCTAGTGTTGGGGTGTGAGCCAAATATTGAAGAATTCACTTCACAACTAAGTGATGCGATTCCTTTGGTGCCGCTTGGAATCGGGCACACATGCAAACACTAAGCATGATATCTGGCCTAGATGCACATAAGTAAAGCAAGGAACCAATCATGGAGCGCTATACCTTTTGATCGAACTCTTTACCATTGGCGTCAGAATCTAGATGACTCTTGGTGGGCATTGGCGTCGTGTAACCTTTGCAGTCTTGCATTCCAAACTTGTTCAGGCAATCCTTGAGGTATTTCTCTTGAGATATGAAGATGCCATTGCGTTGCTATCGTATTTGAAGACCAAGGAAGAACTTCAGCTCACCCATCATGGACATCTGATATTGCTCTTGCATCATGTATCCAAACTCATCACTGTACTTCTGATTAGTGCAGCCGAAGATAATGTCATCCACTTATATTTGGCACACAAACAGTTCACCATCATATGTCTTCGTGAAGAGTGTGCGATCCAGGGAACCAGGTTTGAAGCCTTTGCTCTTCAGGAAGTCCTTG
This sequence comes from Triticum dicoccoides, assembly GCF_002162155.2. Taxonomy (NCBI): domain Eukaryota; kingdom Viridiplantae; phylum Streptophyta; class Magnoliopsida; order Poales; family Poaceae; genus Triticum; species Triticum dicoccoides. The sequence continues at coordinate 289,258,951 of NC_041392.1, forward strand.
AGTGTGTCATACCAAGAACGAGGGGCTTGTTTGAGGCCATACAGTGCCTTGTTGAGCTTGTAAACCATGTCAGGATGTTTTGGATGTTCAAAGCTAGGCAGTTGTGCAACATACACTTCTTCTTCAATCTTGCCATTGAGAAAGGCACTCTTCACATCCATTTGATACAAAAGAATGGTATGATGATTTGCATAGGCCAGCAGTATGCGTATAGCTTCAAGCCTGGCCACAGGAGCAAATGTTTCATCGAAGTCAATTCCTTCAACTTGAGTGTATCCTTGAGTAACTAGACGAGCCTTGTTTCTGACAACTTGACCATGCTCATCTTGCTTGTTGCGATATATCCATTTAGTGCCCATGATGTTGTGTTTACGAGGATCAGGACGCTTGACCAGTTCCCATACATTATTCAGCTCAAACTGTTGAAGCTCTTCTTGCATAGCTTGAATCCATTCAGGTTCCAGGAAGGCTTCATCAACTTTCTTGGGTTCAGATATTGAGACGAATGTGAAGTGCCCACAGAAATTTGCTAGTTGTGTTGCCCTTGAACAAGTGAGTGGACTAGATGCATTGATGCTATCAATTATTTTCTCAATCTGTACTTCATTTGCAACACGAGGATGAACAGGACGAAGATTTTGCTCTTGTTGATCATTGTCATCGTTAGAAGGATTGTCTTCAGGCTGAGTATTGTCTTCAGGTTGATCAGGTGCAGAGATGATGAGTTCCTCTTCAGGCTGTGCTTCAGATGGTATGATTTCTCCAGTTCCCATAAGCTTGATGGATTCACTAGATGGAACTTCATCTAGTACATTTGGCAGGTGCTCTCTTTGCGAGCCGTTAGTCTCATCGAACCGCACATCCACAGTTTCAACCACTTTATAGTGAAAGAGGTTGAAGACTCTGTAGGAGTGCGAATCCTTTCCGTAACCAAGCATAAAACCTTCATGTGCTTTCGGTGCAAATTTTGAAGTGTGATGAGGATCCTTGATCCAGCAACTGGCACCAAATACTCTGAAGTAACTCACATTTGGCTTCTTACCAGTGAGGAGCTCATAGGATGTTTTGTTCAGAAGCTTGTGAAGATAAACACGGTTGATGACATGGCATGCAGTATCAATGGCTTCAGGCCAGAACTTCCTTGGAGTCTTGTATTCATCGAGCATCATCCGGGCCATCTCAATGAGTGTTTTGTTCTTGCGTTCCACGATGCCATTCTGCTGCGGCGTGTACGGAGCTGAGAACTCATGAGTGATGCCCAAAGTATCAAGATAAGTGTCGAGGCCGGTGTTCTTGAATTCAGTGCCATTGTCATTTCTGATGTGCTTGATCTTGACGCCATAGTTGTTCATGGCTCAATTGGCGAAGCGTCTGAAGACATCCTGCATTTCAGTCTTGTAGAGGATTATATGCACCCATGTATATCTTGAATAATCATCAACAATGACGAAGCCATAGAGACAAGCAGTAGTAGTAAGAGTTGAGTAGTGAGTGGGACAGAAGAGGTCCATGTGTAGCAGTTCGAAGGGTTGAGTCGTTGTCATGATTGTCTTCGAGGGATGCTTGGCCCTCGTCATCTTTCCTGCTTCGCAGGCACCGCATAAGTGATCCTTCTTGAACTTGACGCCCTCGATGCCTATGACGTGCTTCTTCTTTGCAAGAGTATGCAAGTTCCTCATGCCAGCATGCCCTAGCCTCCGATGCCAGAGCCAGCATTCTGAAGCTTTTGCAAGAAGACATACGGCAAGCTATGGTCCTGCTGAGAAATCTACCATGTACAAATCATCTTTCCGATACCCTTCAAAGACTAGAGACTTGTCAGATTCCATTAGAACAAGGAAATGATATTTTCCAAACATCACAATCATATTCAAATCGCAAAGCATTGAGACAGACATTAAGTTGAAACCAAGGGATTCAACAAGCATCACTTTATCCATGTGTTGATCCCTTGTGATTGCAACTCTACCTAGACCCAATATGTTGCTTTTGCCAGTATCAGCAAATGTGATGTGACTTTTGTCAGATGGACGTAAGGTTGAGTCCATGAGAAGACTTCGCTTGCTAGTCATGTGATTAGTACATCCACTATCAATAATCCATTCTGAAGCAGCTGGTGTCATACCCTACAGTGCAGTTAGGGGGATAGGCTTCACGAAGAGAATTGTGAAGCATAAACATTTGACGAGCAAGTGGATTATGAAAGCTTAGACCGAGGTTAGGAATGATAGCGCAAGTAGCAAGCGACTCAGGAACAAAAAACATAATAAGACCATTTGGGCATTTGATCTTGCGCCCTACAAGATGTTTAAGGTCCCCAGCAATAGCTTCAGATGCATTTGATTTTCGGCTGGAGACCCTTCCCTGCAAAAGAGAGTTAAGCTTGCTTAGCCACCCACATCTTCAAGGGTGGCTTCGAAGCAATGAGTCTAAGCGCATCATCTGAGAACTTTGGCTTTGGAGCCCTAGCAAATAGTCTTGCAGGTGGACAATAGTACTCATAAGAATAAGCAGAGTAGTTCTGGGTCTTATGAACATGGCGGTTTGATAAAACGTGCTCATATTCATAGGCCTGAGTATGGTTTCCCTGCAAAACATTTGCGTTAGTGCGACTCAGGTGAGTCCTCTGTCTGTACGAAGCCTTTGGACCATATGAAGCCTTCGGTCTGGGGTTTGTCTTCTTCACTTGTGGTGTCATGACGACATTCACAGGAAGATTCTCCAGACACTTTTTCGGCACCCAGACTTTCTTCATAGCTGGCCCATTCCTGCAGTTAGTACCAATATACCTGGCAAACACTTCACCATTCTGATTCTTAAACAGTTTATAGTTTGCATCAAAGGATTCATCAATGACAATGGGATTAGCACACGTGAAGCAGATAGGGTGGATGGATCCACTGAAGGTTCCTTTGCAACAACCCATGTGGTTTTGGGGTACTGCTCAGGTTTCCAGTAAGAGCCATCAGTATTCATTTTCCTTTCGAACCCAACACCCTCTTTCCTAGGGTTTCGGTTCAGGATCTGCCTTTTGAGGACATCACATAGTGTCTGATGCCCTTTGAGACTTTTGTACATCCCTGTTTTAAGCAATGTCTTCAACCTAGCATTTTCATCAGCAATAGCAGTGGCATCCTCAGCAGAGGGGTTAGTTACCACATCAACAGTTGAAGATATTGCAACAGTAGCAGCAGTAGAACATCTAGCAACAGAAGTAGCGTTGTCACGCTCAATGCATTTAAGACATGGTGGTTCAAATCCTTCCTGAGCGGAACTGATCTGTTTGGTGCGAAGTGACTCGTTTTCCTTTTGAAGATCTTCATGAGTCGCTCTCAATTTCTCAAGATTTTGCTTCCTTTGAAGATAATCATAGGAAAGCTTTTCATGAGTTGTTGAGAGCGTTTCATGATGACTTTTAAGTTCCTCATACTTAACATGAAGATTTTTTATGTCTTCAATTAAGAACCAAGATCGAGTCATTTCAGCGTCTAACAGGTCATCGCTTTTGTTTAACAGTTTTTGAATATGTTCCATAGCTTTTTGTTGTTTAGTTGCAATTTTAGCAAGTGTTTTGTAGCTGGGTTTGGAACCACAATCAGAGTCATCTTCACTGGATGTTTGATAGTGAGTAGTGCATGAGTTTACCTTGGCACCGCGTGCCATGTAGTAGGTGGGAGCGGAGTTGTCCTTGTCATTAGCATCGGCGTCGGTGATGAAGTCATTGTCTTCGGTGTTGAAGATGGACTTGGCAACATAAGCTATAGCCAGACTTGCAACGCCAGAATCGGACTCCTCCTCAGACTCCACCTCAGCCTCCTCAGAAGCAGACTCCTCCTCTGAATCCATTTCCTTGCCAACAAACGCACGAGCCTTGCCAGATGAGCTCTTCTTGTGTGATGAATACTTTGAGGAAGACTTGGAAGAAGACTTTGAGTATTTCTTCTTCTTCTTGTCGCCAGAATCATATTCCGTTCTCTTCTTCTTGTTGTTGTTCTCATTGTCCCACTGCCGACACTCAAAGATGTAGTGACCAGGTTTCTTGCACTTGTGGCATGTTCTCTTCTTGTAGTCATGAGCAGAAGCTTCATCATTCCTTGAGCTGGATCGTGGGGACTTTCTGAAGCCTTTCTTCTTGGTGAATTTCTGTAACTTCTTCACAAGCATAGGAAGCTCCTTTCCAATGTCTTCAGGATCATCAGAACTGCAATCAGATTCTTCTTCACATGAGGAAACAACTTTTGCCTTCAAGGAACGAGTTCGGCCATAGTTGGGACCGTAGATGTCTCTTTTCTCAGAAAGCTGAAACTCATGTGTGTTGAGCCTTTCAACTATGTCAGACGGATCGAGTCTCTTGAAGTCAGGGCGTTCTTGAATCATCAGGGCTAGGGTGTCAAACGAGCTGTCAAGTAATCTCAGGAGTGTCTTGACAATTTCATGCTTGGTGATTTAGTAGCACCGAGAGCCTGAAGCTCATTTGTGATGTCAGTGAGGCGATCAAACGTGAGATGAACATTCTCATTATCGTTTCCCTTGAAGCGGTTGAAGAGGTTGCGAAGGACACCGATCCTTTGATCTCTCTGGGTTGAGACGCCATCGTTGACCTTGGAGATCCAGTCCCAGACTAACTTGGATGTTTCCAGAGCACTCACATGGCCATACTGCCCTTTGGTCAGATGACCACAGATGATGTTCTTGGCAGTGGAGTCCAGTTGAACGAACTTCTTGACATCAGCAGCGGTGACACCTTCACCAGCCTTGGGGACGCCATTCTTGACGACATACCAGAGGTCGACATCAATGGCTTCAAGATGCATGTGCATCTTATTCTTCCAGTAGGGATATTCAGTTCCATCGAAGATGGGGCACGCAGCGGAGACTTAGATTATCCCTGCAGTCGACATAGCTAAAACTCCAGGTGGTTAAACCGAGTCACACAGAATAAGGGAGTACCTTGCTTTGATACCAATTGAAAGTGCTAGTGATCGACTAGAGGGGGGTGAATAGGCGATTTTTAAGAACGTCTTCAAAACATGGAGGTTTCGAAGACAAACGATAGAAATAAACCTATTACCATACAACGGAAGGTAGACTACACTAGGCAAGCCATAGTCAAGTATTCAATGAAGTGAAAGCACAAAGACTAATAGCAACTAGGCAGTATGGATCAGGATGGAAGATAGTATGAAGCCAATCAGAACAAGCAGTCGCTCAGTGAAGACAGAAGATAATGCAGACAGGCAATGACTTCACAAGGACCAACTGCAAATAAAGAGATGGGAAGGATAGAACCAGTAGCTCATTGAAGACAATGATTTGTTGGACCAGTTCCAGTTGTTGTGACAACTGTACATCTGGATAGGGAGACTGAGATTTAACTCAGAAGACCGTGTCTTCACCTTATTCCCCTTGAGCTAAGGACAGCCAGTCCTCGCCCAATCACTCTCGTAAGTCTTCAAGGTAGACTTCCAAACCTTCACAGACTTCGTTCACCGGCGATCCACAATGACTCTTGAATGCTCAGAACGCGATGCCTAACCGGCTAGAGGATTCACAGTCCTCAAGTGTAATAAGTCTTCAGATCACACAGACAGGAAGACTTCAGTGATGCCTAACACTCTTTGGCTCTGGGTGTTTAAGGCTTTGTCCTCGCAAGGATTTCTCTCTCTCAAGGGCTTTGAGGTGGGTTGCTCTCAAACGACAAAAGCCGTGCACTAACTCTGACCAGCCAACCAATTTATGGTGTAGGGGGTGGGCTATTTATAGCCACTAGGCAACCCGACCTGATTTGTCCGAAATGACCCTGGGTCACTAAGGAACTGACACGTGTTCCGACGGTCAGATTTGAAACACACACGACAACTTTACTTGAGCTACAAGCAAAGCTGACTTATCCAGCTCTGGATAAGATTTGCTATCATAGTCTTCGCTCAAAGACATAGGATTTTGGTTAAGCATCACTTCAGTCATTCTGACTGGTTCACTTGGACCCCACTTAACAGTACGGTGGTTCCTATGATTCAACAAGGAAGAAAAAGAACGACAAAACAACTAAGTCTTCGCGCTCCATAGTCTTCACGCGATGTCTTCTCTTGTCATAGTCTTCAATGTGAATGTCCTCATATACCACCTTTGACTTCAATGTCTTCATACATTTTTAGGGGTCATCTCCGGTAGGAAAACCGAATCAATGAGGGACTTCTACCTGTGTTATCCTGCAATTCTCACAAACACGTTAGTCCCTCAACCAGGTTTGTCGTCAATACTCCAAAACCAACTAGGGGTGGCACTAGATGCACTTACAATATTTATGTCTCGACCATTTCGAGACTCCTTGTCATGTCCGTGATCACATCCAGGACTCCGAACTACCTTCGGTACATCAAAACACAAAAACTCATAATACAATCATCACCGAAACTTTAAGCGTGCAGACCCTATGGGTTCGAGAACTATGTAGACATGACCAAGACATGTCTCTGGTCAATAACCAATAGCGGAACCTGGATGCTCATATTGGCTCCTACATATTGTACGAAGATCTTTATCGGTCAAACCGCATAACAGCATACGTTGTTCCCTTTGTCATCGGTATGTTACTTGCCCGAGATTCGATCATCTGTATCTCAATACCTAGTTCAATCTCGTTACCGGCAAGTCTCTTTACTCGTTCCGTAATACATCATCCTGCAACTAACTCATTAGTTACAATGCTTGCAAGGCTTGTAGTGATGTGCATTACCGAGTGGGCCCAGAGATACCTCTCCGACAATCGGAGTGACAAATCCTAATCTCGAAATGCGCTAACCCAACAAGTACCTTCGGAGACACCTGTAGAGCACCTTTATAATCACCCAGATACGTTGTGACGTTTAGTAGCACACAAAGTGTTCCTCCGGTAAATGGGAGTTGCATAATCTCATAGTCATAGGAACATGTATAAGTCATGAAGAAAGCAATAGCAACATACTAAATGATCAAGTGCTAAGCTAACAGAATGGGTCAAGTCAATCACATCATTCTCATAATGATGTGATCCGTTAATCAAATGAAAACTCATGTCTATGGCTAGGAAACATAACCATCTTTGATTAACGAGCTAGTCAAGTAGAGGCATACTAGTGACACTTTGTTTGTCTATGTATTCACACATGTATCATGTTTCCGGTTAATACAATTCTAGCATGAATAATAAACATTTATCATGATATATGGAAATAAATAATAACTTTATTATTGCCTCTAGGGCATATTTCCTTCAGAAACTCCTTCTCTAGAAAGGATCCATTCTTAGCAACGAATATCTTGCCTTCGGATGTGTGATAGAAGGTGTACCCAACAGTCTCCTTTGGGTATCCTATGAAGACACATTTCTTCGATTTGCGTTTGAGCTTATCAGGTTGAAGCTTTTTTCACATAAGCATCACGGCCCCAAACTTTAAGAAACGACGGCTTAGGTTTCTTGCTAAAACACAGCTCATATGATGTCATATCAACGGATTTAGATGGTGCCCTATTTAACGTGAATGCAGCCGTCTCTAAAGCATAACCCCAAAACGATAGCGGTAAATCGGTAAGAGACATCATAGATCGCACCATATCTAATAAAGTACGGTTACGACGTATGGACACACCATTATGTTGTGGTGTTCCAGGTCGCGTGAGTTGTGAGACTATTCCACATTGTTCCAAATGAAGACCAAAGTCATAACTCAAATATTCACCTCCATGATCAGATCATAGAAACTTTATTTTCTTGTTACGATGATTTTTCACTTCACTCTGAAATCTTTGAACTTTTCAAATGTTTCAGACTTATGTTTCATCTAGTAGATGTACCCATATCTACTCAAATCATTTATGAAGGTCAGAAAATAACGATACCCGTCGCGAGCCTCAACACTCATCAGACCGCATACATCAGTATGTATTATTTCCAACAAGTCAGTTGCTCGCTCCATTGTTCCGGAGAATGGAGTCTTAGTCATCTTGCCCATGAGGCATGGTTCGCAAGCATCAAGTGATTCATAATCAAGTGATTCCAAAAGCCCATCAGCATGGAGTTTCTTCATGCGCTCTACACCAATATGACATAAACGGCAGTGCCACAAATAAGTTGCACTATCATTATTAACTTTGCATCTTTTGGCTTAAATATTATGAATATGTGTATCACTACAATCGAGATTCAACAAAAATAGACCACTCATCAAGGGTGCATGACCATAAAAGATATTAGTCATATAAATAGAACAACAATTATTCTCTGATTTAAATGAATAACCGTCTCACATCAAACAAGATTCAGATATAATGTTAATGCTCAATGCTGGCACCAAATAACAATTATTCAGGTCTAAAACTAATCCCGGCTGTAGATGTAGGGGTAGCATGCCGACGGCGATCACATCAACCTTGGAACCATTTCCCACGCGCATCATCACCTCGTCCTTAGCCAATCTTCGTTTAATCCGTAGCCCATGTTTCGAGTTGCAAATATGAGCAACAGAACCAGTATCAAATAACCAGGCGCTACTACGAGCATTACTAAGGTACACACAATAACATGTATATCAAATATACCTTTCACTTTGCCATCCTTCTTATCCGCCAAATATTTGGGGCAGTTCCGCTTCCAGTGACCAGTCCCTTTGCAGTAGAAGCACTCAGTCTCAGGCTTTGGTCTAGACTTGGGTTTCTTCCCTTGAGCAGCAACTTGCTTGCTATTCTTCTTGAAGTTCCCCTTCTTCCCTTTGCCTTTTTTCTTGAAACTAGTGGTCTTGTTAACCATCAACACTTGATGCTCCTTCTTGCTTTCTACCTCCGCAGCCTTTAACATCGCGAAGAGCTCGGGAATTGTCTTTTCCATCCCTTGCATATTATAGTTCATCACGAAGCCTTTATAGCTTGGTGGCTGTGATTGAAGAACTCTGTCAATGACACTATCATCAGGAAGATTAACTCCCAGCCGAGTCAAGTGGTTGTGGTACCCAGACATTCAGAGTATGTGTTCACTCACAGAACTATTCTCCTCCATTTTGCAGCTATAGAACTTGTTGGAGACTTCATATCTCTCAACTTGGGAATTTGCTTGAAATATTAACTTCAACTCCTGGAACATCTTATATGCTCCATGACGTTCAAAATGTCTTTGAAGTACCGATTCTAAGATGTAAAGCATGGCACACTGAACTATCGAGTAGTCATCAGCTTTGCTTTGCCAGACGTTCATAACGTCCGGAGTTGCTCCTGCAGCGGGTCTTGCACCTAGCGGTGCTTCCAAGACGTAATTCTTCTGTGCGGCAATGAGGACAATCCTCAAGTTACAGACCCAGTTCATGTAGTTGCTACCATCATCTTTCAACTTAGCTTTCTCTAGGAACGCATTAAAATTCAAGGAAATGGTAGCACGGGCCATATATCTACAACAACATAGACATGCAAAAAACTATCGTGTACTAAGTTCATGATAAATTAAAGTTCAATTAATCATATTACTTAAGAACTCCCACTTAGATAGACATCCCTCTAGTCATCTAAATGATCACATGATCCGTATAACCTAAACCATGTCCGATCATCACGTGAGATGGAGTAGTTTTCAATGGTGAACATATCTATGTTGATCATATCTACTATATGATTCACATTCGACCTTTTGGACTCACTGTTCTGAGGCCATATCTACATATGCTGGGCTCGTCAAGTTTAACCCGAGTATTCTGCATGTGCAAAACTAGCTTGCACCCATTGTATGTGAACGTAGAGCTTATCACACCCGATCATCACGTGGTGTCTCGGCACGACGAATTGTAGCAACAATGCATACTCAGGGAGAACACTTATTACCTTGAAATTTAGTGAGGGATCATCTTATAATGTTATCGCCATACTAAGCAAAATAATATGCATAAAGGATAAACATCACATGCAATCAAAAAAATGTGACATGATATGGACATTATCATCTTGTGCCTTTGATCTCCATCTCCAAAGCATCATCATGATCTCCATTGTCACCGGCTTGACACCTTGATCTCCATCGTAGCATCATTGTCATCTCGCCAAATATTGCTTCCATGACTATCGCTACCGCTTAGTGATAAAGTAAAGCAATTACATGGCGATTGCATTTCATACAATAAAGCGACAACCATAAGGCTCCTGCTAGTTGCCGATAACTTTTACAAAACATGATCATCTCATACAAAAATTTATATCTCATCACGTCTTGACCATATCACATCACAACATGCCTTGCAAAAACAAGTTAAACGTCCTCTACTTTGTTGTTGCAAGTTTTATGTGGCCGCTACGGGCTTCTAGCAAGAACCGTTCTTACCTACGCATCAAAACCACAATGATTTTTCGTCAAGTGTGTTATTTTAACCTTCAACAAGGATCGGTCGTAGTCAAACTTAATTCAACTTAAGTTGGAGAAACAAACACCTTCTAGCCACCTATGTGCGAAGCATGTCGGTAGAACCAGTCTCATGAAACCGCTCATGTAATGTCGGTCCGGGCCGGTTCATCCAACAATACCACAGAATCAAAGTAAGACGTTGGTGGTAAGTAGTATGACTATTATTGCCCACAACTCATTGTGCATATATCATCTACGCATAGACCTGGCCCGGATGCCACTGTTTCGGAACGTATTAATTGAAAAAAATTCCTACGATCATGCACGATCTATCTAGGAGATGCATAGCAACGAGACGGGAGAGTGTGTCCACATACCCTCGTAGACCGAAAGCGGAAGTGTTATGTAACGCGGTTGATGTAGTCAAACGTCTTCATGATCCAACCGATCCAAGTACGGAATGTACGGCACCTCCGTTTTCAGCACACGTTCAATATGTTGACGTCCCTCAAGCTCTTGATCCAATAGAGGGTCGATGGAGAGTTCCGTCAGCACGACGGCGTGGCGACGGTGTTGGTGATGTGATCCACGCAGGGCTTCGCCTAACCACTATGACAATATGACCGAGGTGGTAAACTCTGGATGGAGGCACCACACATGGCTAAAGAACAATTGATGTGTCTTTGGGGTGCCCCTGTCCACGTATATAAAGGAGGAGAGGGAGGAGGACGGCGGCCATGAGGGGGCGCGCCAAGGGGGAGTCCAACTAGGATTCCCAATCCTAGTTGGACTCCCTTTCCTATTCCAAGAGGGGGAAGGAGGGAAGGAGAGGGAGAGGAAAAGGAAAGAGGGGGCCGTGCCCCCTCCCCCTAGTCCAATTCGGACTGCCCTTGGGGGGAGCGCGCCACCCTGTGGGCTTCCCTCTCCTACTCCCTTATGGCCCATTAAGGCCCATAACTTCCCTCGAGGGTTCCGGTAACCCCTCGGTTCCCGGATAAATATCCGAAACATCCAGAAACTTTTCCAGTGTCCGAATACCTTCGTACAATATATCAATCTTTACCTCTAGACCATTTCAAGGCTCCTCGTCATGTCCGTGATCTCATCCGGGACTCCAAACAAACTTCGGTCACCAAAACACATAACTCATAATACAAATCATCATCGAACGCTAAGCATGCGGACCCTGCGGGTTCGAGAACTTTGTAAACATGACCGAGACTCATCTCCGGTAAATAACCAATAGCGAAACCTGGATGCTCATATTGGCTCCTACATATTCTACGAAGATCTTTATCGGTCAAACCGCATAACAACATACATCATTCCCTTTGTCATCGGTATGTTACTTGCCCGAGATTCGATCGTCGGGATCATCATACCTAGTTCAATCTCGTTACCGGCAAGTCTCTTTACTCGTTCCGTAATGCATAATCCTGCAACTAACTCATTAGTTGCATTGCTTGCAAGGCTTATAGTGATGTGCATTACCGAGAGGGCCCAGAGATACCTCTCCGATACACGGAGTGACAAATCCTAATCTCGATCTATGCCAACTCAACAAACACCTTCGGAGACACCTATAGAGCATCTTTATAATTACCCAGTTACGTTGTGACGTTTGATAGCACACAAGGTGTTCCTCCGGTATTCGTGAGTTGCATAATCTCATGGTTAGAGGAATATGTATAAGTCATGAAGAAAGCAATAGAAATTAAACTAGATGATCATAATGCTAAGCTAACGGATGGGTCTTGTCCATCACATCATTCTCTAATGTTGTGATCCCATTCTTCAAATGACAACACATGTCTATGGTCAGGAAATTTAACCATCTTTGATTAACGAGCTAGTCAAGTAGAGGCATACTAGGGACACTATGTTTGTCTATGTATTCACACGTGTACTAAGTTTCCGGTTAATACAATTCTAGCATGAATAATAAACATTTATCATGATATAAGGAAATATAAATAGCAACTTTATTATTGCCTCTAGAGCATATTTCCTTCGGCGGCCCCGTTAGGCATGGCGACGGCGCCCTTGGATGGCGACGTTCGTGGGGGGTGGATGGACGGCGTCTTGATCGCGTGGGCGGTGAGTCGCCGGTGGATCTCCTCCAAGCTGCAGGCTCTCTCCCGCTTCACTTGGTGGTTTACGATCGCAGTCGTCGGCCTCGGTGCGTTCGCGGGGGCTGGTAGAGGTGACATCGGACCGGAGGAAACTTTGGATGACTCATTCATCCCGACGGTGGCAACGACCAGGGGCGCCGTTCTCCTACTTGCAGGTGCCGTCGAGGTCCCTGCTCTCCGCCCCGACCCCATGCCCGAGTGAAACCCCTAAATCTCCTCAGATTGGGCGGTGGCGGCACTGCGTGTGTCGTGCCCTTCTTGGAGGCGCCGCCTAGGGCGTTTGGGTGCTCGGTTTGAGGTACTGCAGACGGAGGGGGTGGGACCAGTGGCAGCATGTGGTGTTTCGCGTCGGAGGAGCGGCGTGGCATCTGGCACATCGACAACGGCAGGTCTCAGCGGCATGGAGCAGCGGGGTCTCGCCGGTGGGCGTGTGATGATGAACGAGCGCAGGATGGTGGCGTTGTCTGGCGTCGTGGTGGCGTCGACGACAGCTAGACCAGGCAAGGTAGATGCATCAGTACATCTCTGAAGATGGATTGGTGGCAGGTGGATGCGGCAGCCTCATACACGGCAGGCATCTTGGTTGAGGAGTGCGCCGGACTGGTGGGTGTCCCATACCCGGCAGGCGTCCTGATTGGGACCTCAGGTCTTAAATGTTAGGTTTGGCTGCAAGGTCTGTTTGGTATTAGGCCCAGACCATCAGCATCCCTACATCAACTGGAAAGGAGTAGCAACAGATGTTGCCTAGACGATGACTTTAGTCTTACCATTGTATGACTTTATAAGGTCTTGTGTGAATAATTAATAAAGTGATTGTATGCATTATCCAGATGCAGAGGCCAGGGTCCTCCTCCATTTCTAAAAAAATTGTAGCATTGCTCATAGTTCTGATATGGATTTTTTTTTTGATTGTTGATTTTTTTTCTTATAGCTAAGCACTCGTGTCAAACGGTGATTTCTTTTCCTTTTTAAGTAGTATAAGAAAGTATAGCTGACTGTTTCAAAGTTGTTTGCACCCGGGTCTTGATCGATAAAGCTAAGATCGATCATTGTCTTGACCGTCGCACTCGTGTGCCATTTCAGAGAGGGCATTAGCCGGTAGGTATATCTTTGGACGAGATATTCCGTGCTAATGGCATCGCCAAGCTATTCCATATGCTCCCCTAAAAAAAAGCTATTCCATATGCATCGTGCAAACTTACTTGATCAACATAAAAAAGGTGAAAGCAGCCGTCGTGCAAAAATGTACTATGTGTGCATATATGTGTGATGGACGCAGAGCGCGTGCATGCAACTTGGTTCGATCTATCGTGGAGTGGCGCATCCACGTACGCGCCGACAGGGACAGCAACTCAATCGGCATCTGGCGCGCGCGTGCGACAGTGAAAGCCAAGCTAGGCGCACACACGCTCGCTTGGGCAGCTAGCGATGACTCCAAAGTTGCCATCGATTGATCCATCCCCCGCTGCAGTTATAGACACTCATTTTTACTTTTTACCTTATATTTTGCGGGGGTAAAAGACATTCATACACCAACAGACCGAAAAAGCATCAAATCGCGGCCGACTTGCTAGGATCTGTATACTGTTTGGTTCGGCTGTGGATTTTTAAAAGCAGCTGTGAAAAATTTGCTGTAAAAAAACAGCTGCGAAAAATCTGATGTAAAAAAGATATGGGTCATTTGATAAACCAGTTGATACAGCTTTTTCAGATTTTAACCCGCAGCGGAATCAGATTTTGGAAAGCACGTCCTGGGTTGCTTTCGCTTTTGGTTCAGATTTTGACAGCGAATTTCTGGAATCGAATTCTGCTGGGTTCGCCCTTTGATTCAGATTCTATTGCGCGACAGTGAAATCCGTCAATAAAAGCTAAACCAAACAGGGCCTATATATTATTCGCTACCGCTATCCCGAATCAAGTGGCTGAAGCCGATCTCATCCGTCCGCGCGCAATCTCAGATACTGGTCCATTCAGAAGATCACCTCTGTAAGCAACCCAGAGATATATTGCACGATCTAGTAGCTCTTCTCGCGAATTCAGGTAGCAATTAGAGATTACAAGTCTGGATACAAGAATTGGGGAAGAAGGAGGAAGGGAAGAGAGCCGCCGCCGGGTTCGTGCCGTGATCCACTGGATACCTAACCCCAGCGAAGAGGGTGCGTAAAGTAGTTGGCAGCATCACACCCACTCAGGGCCGCTGACGTTTCTGACGTTTCTGTTGGGCCGCTTCTGTCTGATGGGCCGAGCTGCAGGCGAGGCCGGTCCGTTGCTGGGTGCTGGTGTTGGGCTGCTTGTGGCCTTGACACCCCCTCCTTCTTGCGATGAGGCTTGCCCCCAAGCCTCTGCAGCAGGGAATCGAGCTTGTAGTTCTTCCTTGTCTTCCCAGGTGTCGCCGATCGCTGCGGTGTCAGACCATCGAATCAGGACTTGCTCTATCATGCTGCCGTGCTTGCGACGCCAGCGCGAAGCCAGGACCTGTACTGGGACTACAGGTATATCAGTAGCAATGGGAAGTTGTTGTTGCACCGGCGTACCTGGCAGGAGGGCTTTTCTCAACAGCGAGACATGGAAAACAGGTTGAACAGTTGCGTTCGATGGCAGCTCCAGTCGATAAGCTACTGGATTGATCTTGGCGATGATGGAATATGGTCCATAGTACCGGAAAGAGAGCTTGTGATTAGCTCGTTTGGCCACTGAAGTTTGCACATACGGCTGCAGTTTTGGATAAACCTTGTCGCCGATCTCGAACACACGTTCAGAGCGCTTCTTGTCTGCCTGTTGTTTCATACGCAAGCGAGCTCGCTATAGGTGTTGTTGCAGCAGGTCTTGGATGGTGGAGCGTTCATCGAGCCAAGTTTGCAGCGCGGGAACAGAACAGGAGGAAGCCGCGGTGATGCCCCAATGGCGGGGTTCGCGACCAAACATGGCCATGAATGGTGTCATGCCAATGGCCGAATGCGGCGCGGCATTGTACCAGAACTGCGCCAAGGGGATCCAATGACTCTAACGCTTGGGGCATGAGTGTGTGAAACAGCGAAGGAAGGTTTCAAGGCACTGGTTTACGCGCTCTGACTGTCCATCAGTTTGCGGGTGGTTTGATGTGCTCATGCGGAGATCAGTACCAGCATGGCGAAAGAGTTCTTGCCAAAAATGGGAAGTAAAGACAGGATCACGATCGTAAACAATGGATTGAGGGAGCCCATGGATAGGATAGATGCGTTGCATGTAGAGGAGGGCAACGCGCGAAGCAGTGTACGGGTGGGCAAGTGGCAAGAAATGAGCAAACTTGGTCATTTTATCGACCAAAACCCAAATGCAATTGTACTGACTTGATTGCGGAAGACCATCGATGAAATCCATCGTGATCATATCCCAGGAAGCAGTGGGTACAGGAAGAGGATGGAGCAGTCTTGGTGAAGCCACCCGCTCAGTTTTCGCCTGTTGACAGATTTGACAGCACTGAACGTATTGAAGGATATGAGCCTTCATTTTCGGCCACGCGAATGAACTCCTGACACGCTTGTAAGTGGCTGGGAACCCCGAGTGCCCTCCCACCGGGCTGTCATGAAATGCAGAGATGATCTGTTGTTGCAGAGATGTGCTGCCCCCGAGCCAGATGCGCTCTCTGAAACGCAAGAGTCCTTGTGACAGGCTGAAACGTCCTTTTGGGTCAGGTCGAACAGCGAGTTGTTCCAAGAGACGTTGAGCTTGAGGGTTAGAGTTGTAACTTGCGACAATATCATCGAGCCACGCTGGTTGGCAGCTCGTGATCGCCATAGCATGCTCCGAGTGGTGTAGGCGAGATAGGGCATCTGCGGCTCCGTTCTCCACGCCCTTCTTGTACACAATTTTGTACTGCAAACCCAGCAATTTGGTGAAAGCCCGCTGTTGCCACGGTGTCGTGAGCCATTGTTCTTGCAGGTAGACCAAGCTGCGTTGGTCTGTCTTGATGATGAACTCTGCAGATTGCAAGTATGGTCGCCACTGGTCGACTGCAGCTATCACTGCCAGGTATTCCTTCTCATACGTGGATAATCCTTGGTACTTGGGGCAGAGTCCTTTGCTTAGGAAAGCGATAGGGTGCCCTTCTTGCTGTAAGACTGCTCCAATGCCTGTGCCACATGCGTCAGTTTCCACTGTGAATTGTTTCTGAAAATCAGGCAGTGCAAGCACCGGTGCTGTTACTAGTCCTTGTTTGAGTGTCTGGAAGCTTTGTTCAGTGTTATCTATCTAGACAAACGGCACCCCTTTCTTGAGAAGATTGAAAAGTGGTCGGGCTATGATCCCAAAGTGCCTCACGAAGCGCCTGTAGTAACCTGCCAGTCCCAAGAACTGTCTGACTTCTTTCACATTTGTAGGTGTAGGCCACTCTAACACAGCCTCGATCTTAGTGGGATCTGTAGCCACTCCTTCTGCGCTGATTACATGTCCCAGGTAAGTTATTCTCTGCTGGCCAAAGCTGCATTTTCTTCTCTTCACCTTCCACTGGTCACGGCGAAGGAGCTCAAATACCTGCCGGAGGTGTTCTGCGTGCTCTTGCAAGGTTTTGCTGAATACTAGTATGTCATCGAAGAAGGATAAGACACACTCACGCATCAGTGGGTGAAGCGTGCCTGTGATCGCACCGTTGAAAGTAGCGGGTCCTCCAGCAAGGCCGTACGATAGGACTCTGAATTCAAAGTGCCCAGAGTGTGTTTGAAAGGCAGTTTTGAACTCTTCTCCTTCTGCCAGCCGAATTTGATGATACCCTGCCCTTAAGTCCAGCTTGGAGAACCACTTAGCTCCGTGTAGTTCGTCCAGTAACTCCTCAATTACAGGCACCGGGTATTTGCCCACTATCGTCATCGCGTTGAGCTGCCTGTAGTCAATACAGAGTCGCCACGTACCATCTTTTTCTTGACTAAGATAACTGGCAAGGAGAAGGGACTGTGGCTGCACTGAATGACACCTGATTGCAACATTTCCTGTACTTGTTTCTCAATCTCATCTTTGTGCTCAGGTTTGTGTCTATATGGCCTCAAGTTCACTGGTTGTGCTCCTGCCATGAGTGGTATTCGGTGGTCGCAATCTCTGCGTGGGGGAAGCCCAGTTGGTTCACCGAATACATCTTGAAACTGATCAATAACCTTCTGAATATTATCTGGTGTGGGTGTGTACACTTCATCTTCTTCAGTGATCTGATACAACTGCACAACCTGTGCTATCGACCCCTGTTTGTGCAAGGACTATAGCTGCAAGGCATTGATCTCCGGGCAAGCATCCACACGCTCTTGATGGCCGCGTAACTGCGCGGGTCCATGCGGTGTGGTAATCAGCAGATGTTTGCCACGCCAATCCACTCTCATTGGGCTATGTTCTTCGAGCCAGTCCATGCCCAGTATGGCGTCATACGCGCCCAGTGGCAATACCTTCATGTCGGTGCTGAATTCATGTGTCTGAGATACCCAACTGCAGTGCGGTATGCGAGAGAAACAGCAGAGCTCGCCTCCATCAGCCACCTTGACACGGCAGGGTCGACGAAGAGGTACGACGCCCGTTAGACCCGATGCGAGGCGCGCGTCGATGAAAGACGTGGAACTTCCAGAATCCACCAGCAGTAACACCTCGTGGCCTTGGAGCCATGCGTGAAGACGAATCGCCTTTGGTGACGTGCCACCAGTGAGGGCATGGCGCGAGATCGCCATTGCCATTTCGGCTGGCGGGTCGCCGAGCGGCGGGTGCGATGGATCGCCGTCTGAGTCGAGGCCGAACAATTTGAGCAACTCCTCGAGGACGTGGAGCTGCACGCTGGTAGGACAGTTGTGATCCTGGCCCCAACGCTCTCCGCACTTGAAGCAGAGGCCCTTGGCACGACGGTACTCCCGCAGCGCCTTGAGCTTGGTGCTGTCCGCACGACTAGCCTCTACGACGCGCCGATCCGTGGCCGTCGGTGTTGTTGGCAGCCGTCCTTGTGGTGGTGGAGGGGGAAGTGCCACGGGCACCCCTGCGCTGTTGCGGTGACTCCAGTCCGGAGCGCTGGTACGCACAGGGCTGGGCCGCGCACGCTCTCGCGAAGCGCCATCTGCCACCTCCTCTTGAAGCAAGGCCAGGGCGCAGGCAGTGTCGAGGTCAGGTGGTCGCTACACCAGCACCACCGCTCGAATGTCGGGTCGCAGCCCCTCAACAAAACGGGTAAGATAATAGTAAGGATGTATGGATTCAGAATATGCAGACAAATGACTAATGATCAGTTCAAATTGCTCAATGTAATCAGCTACTGTTGTTTTCTATGACAGTGAATAAAATTGGCGGATGAAGAGCTGATGACGGTCGCGACCGAATCGAGTACACAACAGAGTCGAGAAGGATTCCCAATCGAACTCCGTCAGTTTCTTCTGTACCGATTGTAGCCACACCAATGCAGAACCAGAAAAGTTCAGCGATGCCATCGGGACCCAGAATCTCTCATGGATATCGAACATCTGGAAGTACTGCTCACAAAGAGTTTTCCATAAATGCGGATTTTTGCCCGTGAATTGGGGAAATCCGATCGATGGATGAGCCTGGCCAATTCTAGCGAGTATCTGGCTAGCATGCGCATATGGAGATGCGATATTAGACGGAACGGGAAGTTGCGACTGACCGTTGGCTGAGGTGGCCACCGATGCGAACATCGGCGCCAGTCCCCGTGGTAGAACATCGATGCCGCAGTCGATTGACCCGAGGGCGTCGCCCTCCACACGCTTGCTGGTGCCGACGTGGTCACGCAGCGGTGCTAGTGGTGCAGGTGGTGGTGGCGCTGGCGCCTCCACCGATCGCTCTTCCGGAGCGGTCGCAGGTCGCGCTTGGAGTTCAGCGACCGCCGCCGAGAGCTGATCCACGCGCCTCTCCAGATCGGGCCGCCACTGGCCCAGGTCGTCCAGCTTGGTGGTATGGGAGCGGATGTCGGAGTGGATCGCTTCGAGGGAATTGTTGAGCTTGTCGAAGTACTGCTTGAAGGATGGATCCATGGCGCTGAGTCGATCCTTGATCGATTTCTGCGCCCTTGTCTCGATCAGATGCGCCAGGGTGTGGATCGAAAGGCTCTGAATACCAGATGTAAGCAACCCAGAGATATATTGCACGATCTAGTAGCTCTTCTCGCGAATTCAGGTAGCAATTAGAGATTACAAGTCTGGATACAAGAAATTGGGGAAGAGGGAGGAAGGGAAGAGAGCCGCCGCCGGGTTCGTGCCGTGATCCACTGGATACCTAACCCCAGCGGAGAGGGTGCGTAAAGTAGTTGGCAGCATCACACCCACTCAGGGCCGCTGACGTTTTTGTTGGGCCGCTTCTGTCTGATGGGCCGAGCTGCAGGCGAGGCCGGTCCGTTGCTGGGTGCTGGTGTTGGGCTGCTTGTGGCCTTGACAACCTCTCAGGTGTTATTCTTGTGTACTGTAGCGACATCGTTTTCTTGACTTCGTCAGCGGCACGACAAGCAACAACCGAGCGATCCTGTGATCCATCGATCTTGATGCGCAGCCTGATACAGTAACATAATTTAATTATTGACCTGCAGGAATGTGATAGGCAATGATTGAGGCCGGCAAACTATTTCTTTTTGAACTGTGCTTCCGACCAGTCAGATGGTGCTATCTCACGAGACGCATATATACAAACAATAAGAGAATAAACAGGAATGTACACAAGCGTTCCCTAGTTACTCAACACTGTCTTTTATTGAAAACATGTGGTAGGTTCAACTTGTTAGATATAGTTCCTTAGAATTAACTTAACACATGATCTTAATCTCATAATTAGAACACCTCTTATGCAAAATGGCAGTGACTAACCGTGATTAGCAAGGACCAGTAGAAGATAGCCCATGGCTGCATCTAGGGGTCTTCGGCAGTGAAGACATGGCCGGGGAAGAAGGGCAGCACCACCTGGATGACGTAGATGGCAGGGAGCGCCGATGGCATGGCCCTCGTGCCATCCGTTGGTGAAGATGCAGCAACTAGTCCAGGAGCCCGCCAGCAGGAAGCCATCGGCACTGATGTGGCGGCCGGTGGTGGTAGACGGCTTTCTAACCTTTTAGCGTTTCTTTTTGTGGATCGGTGGTTAGGAGTCTATATATTGGGTCCAGCCCGTATATCTCAACCATGCAAAAGTGCACGTTCTCTTTTTGTATAGCACGGTGAATAGCGCTAAGGAGCTAGGGACTGAAACTGAACGTTAGTTTTGGCATACCCCCGATCAAAGCACAAAAGTGGGAAAAGACTCCCCCTATTCTCTCGGTCAATAACAACGTGTGATCAATTCTAACACAACTGATACTTGCATTACGATAATATTTTTACATAAGCAGTACATCTCTAGGCAGCAAACAGGAGGCACAAGAAAACTGTCACACTCACCTCCTAATAGTAGTTCATAACTACTCGTAATTAAACATCGCAAAAAAAACTACGTAATTAAACATCTACCCAGCTAAGAACAGTAAGGACAGCAGTACACGTATCAGGACCGGGCCTATTGTAGTAGCAGGTACATTTCCAAAGCGGGACGCTACATTACCATAGTACACAAGAAGAAGAGGCCCATGTACGTCTACCCGGCCCGCATGGCGCAGCCACGTCATCACACAGCACGCCTCGGCCTCAGCCTTGCCTCCAGCGGAGCTGCCATCTCACACGACAGCCTCAGCACCTCAGACAGGTCTACGCCACCTGGCCCGTTGGACGCCGGCGGCGTCCACTCGAACTCGTGCAGCAGCGTGGCAACCCAGAATCCAACGGTGGCGATCGCGAGTGACTTGCCGGGGCAGCTCCGCCTGCCTGACCCGAACGGCGCGAGCCTGAGGTCGGAACCCGTTCCAAAGAACTCAGCCCCGGCGGCGGCGTGGTCCGACGATGGCCCGGCGAGGAACCGTTCTGGCTTGAACACCGCCGGCTTGTCCCACACGGCTGGGTCGTGGGTTATGGCCCACATGTTGACCATGGCAGTGGTCCCCGCGGGGACGAGTAACCCACCTACGTGGACGTCCGACGTGGCAAGCCGCGCCCACGATAGCAGTGGGCCTGGTGGGTGAAGGCGCAAGACCTCCTTGACCACGGCCTGGAGAAAGACGAGCGAGCCGGCGTCCGACTCAGTCACGGCCCGGTTCGGCCCGACAACCCGGTCCAGCTCCTCATGGACCCTTGCCTGCACGTCCTGGTGCAGCACCAGCCGGGCCAGCACCCATTCGATCACCACTGCCACGGTGTCGGTGCCACGAAAGATCATCTCCTGCAACCCACACAGAAAACATTTCTCGTCATTTCAAAAAAAAAGAAAACATTTCTCGTTATGAGCAAGCTAATTATCCGGCACATGCATAAAAAAAGGGTCCATTCATGTTTTCCATTTAAACGGTGAACATACCCAGAGAACGGCGATCATGTCGGCGTCGGAGAGTTTGTCGCCGCCCTGGAGGGAGAGCAGAACGTCGGTGAAGTCTACCACGGCGTCGTTCCGGGCGGCACGGTGCTCGTCGATGATCCTGCCGACGAAGCGGTTCACGCGGGGGACGAGGGCGGAGCACCTGGACCGGATCTTCTGCAGGTCGAAGCGTGCGAGCCACGGGAGGTGGTCGGACCAATTGAGCTGGCCGAGCAGGTCGTAGCCTTCGTCGACAAGGCTCTTCAGCTCCGCCGCCTCCCCGCTCCCCGCCTCGTCCAGCTCGTACCCCCGGCCAAAAACGGACCACATCACGTTGTGCAGCGACGCGCGTTTCAGGAACCGCCGCGCCTCAACGTGCTTGACGCCAGCGCCGCCGACGGGCCTCATGGCATCCACCATCTGGCGCGCGATCACTGCGCGCTGCGCGGCGGAGGCGGCCACCTGCCGCGGAGAGAAGAGGTGCGAGGACGACACCCGGCGGAGCGTGCGCCAGTAGGCGCCGTAGGGGGCGAACCCGATGGCGCGATGGAACATAAGCCCGTATGCGGACTCCTTGACCGGCCGGTCGGCGAACGCCGGGCTAGCCAGCAGCTCTCTCGCCACGTCAGGGTCGGCGGTCACCACCACCCGGGTCTCCCCCATGGAGAAGGCCATGAGCCGCTGGCGCCTGACGTTTCCCGACGCCGCCGCCGCGAGCTTCCGGTGGGCGAGGCCAGTCATGAGGCCCATGCTGCCGATCACGGGGAAGCCCCGTGGCCCCGCGATACGGGCCTCGCCAATGCCCAGACCCTTGCTCGTCCACCAATACCTCCCCCACGCCGCACCACCCTGAGACGCCCAGTGCAGGAGCGACGTGACGACCAAGACGGCGAGCAGAACGGCAACAAAGCCTACCACGCGGTAAGGCTCGCCGTCGCCGTTGGCGCAGCATTTGGCGGCGAGGGAAACGTACAGCAGCCAGCCGCACTCCTCGGATGGAGCCATGTCAACGTACGTGCACGTACTTTTTCCCTCGTTCTCGCGCTGAGGCCGAATGGGAAGAACACTAGGAGCCCAAATGAAAGGACGGATTGTTGTTCGCAGCTGGAAAGTCAAGTGCAGTTTGAGTTTGGGAGGACGAGACCGCGGGGCACCGCCTTTTATAGCGGCCGAGTCAATGTAAAGTGATGGTATCTTAGACTGGTGGTAATGGAAGTATCATATACTAGTGTCATATATCTTTCTATTGCATGATAGCGTATATTAGTATCATGTAGTAGCATAACATTTATTATAATACGATATCATGATATGATACTTAATTCTCTCTTTCTTTATTTAATTTTATAACATTCATTAAAATTCCTTAATTAGCATTTATGATATTAACTATGATACTATCATTACAATCAGCCTAAGTAAGATAAATGATTCTTTCTTTTAAACCCCACCCATATATTGATTAAATAACAAGAGTCTTACAATCAAAGAAAAGGCATGTCCTATCTTAATTAAGAGATGGTTCTTTATTAGTAATTGTCTCACCACATATTTACAAATATTTTTTATTATAAAAAATAAGATGAAGAAATAACTCATTGTACAATATTTTTTATTGTTTTCTAACGGATACGTGATACTTAATATAAGATAGTTTTATTAACTGCTAATACATGTCTAATGTGTGCTTGCCGTGTGTCTGTGTGGCTAAGGCTGCAAGAAAAACTCGAGGGCTCGTAAATGGTTCAAAATTGACTCGAAAAGAAATAAACAGTGGGTAACTACTACATGTAGCCCGGTCGAGCAGCTTGACGCAACATTGGCTTGCTTGATACCTTGATTAAATATAATTATATTAAGTATTCCTGGTATGTATTAAAAAACAGGTGAATTTATAATTATATATGTCATGTATGATTTTTCTCGATTTTATCTACTAGCAGAACATGAAAGCTTTATTGACAACAAGTTAGGCTTTAATAGCCGTGTGTTAAAACATCCTATTATTTTCTCTAAAGCTTAAGAATAGACACACCTTCATTTTACTTTCTTGCTAGTTCATCCATGATCTCTGATCTATTATTTTTAAATCCTTATTTGAGAGGGAATAAGTCAATCTATCTTTAAAAAAAATTATCATTTTGATTGGAATAATATTTTTTAGTGGGTTCTTATGTTGCGTTGTGGCCTTTTTTGTTCCAAATGTTCCTCTAAATTATTATTAGAAGAAAAAACTTATTTGGCTCTAGACCCGCTTGAGATAGTTACAAACAGAGCATGAGCTACTTTTTCTATAACTTGATCTTATGTTTCGTTGAAATTTCAGTATAATTTGAGCCGAGCACTAATACAACTCATCTGAACTCGACTTGTCTACAACCCTATATATGGCTCGTGAGGGCATCTCCAATGCTATCCCCTAAACAGACATAGTATTTGTCTGCGTTCGCGTCCGCGAATAGTGATATGGAAGCCGGCCATCCAACCCTATCATCAAACGCCCAAACACATTGCAAATATAATTTGGTCAAACTAGACAAATTTCATGCAAACCAGATGATTATTTAAATCGAACCAAACTCATGGCATTTTTAATATATTTTATTAAGCAAAAATAACGTAACATTTTGTAAACCTAGTGTAAATCTTTGCCGACCATGGAGGCGTCCCAGTTCCACGTCTTGTCTTCCCATGTCTGGCGAGATCAACATCTTTGCCGGCCATGGAGGCGTCCCTGTTCCACGTCCTGTCTTCCCCATGTCTGGCGAGCTCAGCAGCCGTGAGCTCCGAGAAGTGAACATGCGAATCGCCAACAAGGGGAAGGGTAGGACATGGGGCACAGAGCTGCCCTGCATGGGAAGTGAGATATGCCAACATCCATGTTTGTCCTCCTACTCTTCCTCGTTGGAGTCAGCCGTGTGAATGTCGCCCGGTAGAGTGAGGTCCACGATCGACATGGACGGGCACACCTCGTCGTCGCCGTAGCCCGACACGAACCGCGCGAACGACACGGAGCTGCCCACATCCCCGTTCACGACCCCCTACACCTGCATCGCCTCCGCGTCCAAGACCGCGTTGCAGCCGACGCGAACGCTGCTGCACATTGCCTCGTAAAGCGCCCGTTTTTGCTCAACGAAGTTGAGGTCCTCCGCTAGCGAACTCGCCATATATTTGCCCTTTCCACCAGCCGGATACGCAAAGAGGGCATGGTTGTAGCGCCGGTCCTCTTGCGCGGGCCGAAACACTGAAACCGGCTGCTTCTCCACCATGACATTGTTAATTTGTGTACACGCCTGTTCTACGGTGAAGTCGGCATGGATTGGCATGGACGCGGTGTCGACTCATTGTGAGACACCTTGGTCCACATGTGTGTAGGCGATTTGATGGTCGGCGAAGATGCCCTAGTCCCACTAAACCACTCCCTCCAATCTTCTTACTTTGTGTATCAGATTTGTGTCAAGTCAAACTTTGCAAATTTTAATCAGATATATATTTAAAAATAGCAACATCTACAATACCCAATATGTATTTCATGAAACTACATTTCATAATGAATATAGCAATATTGATTCGCCATTGTGAATGTTGATAGTAAAAACAAGTGTGGTTAAAGTAGTTGGGGCAAAAGCTATATGCAGACTAAAAAGTGTTTGAGTGAAAAATAAAGAACGAAAGAGTTTGAATGAAAGATGATCCGTCAGTCTTTATTGATGATAGAAGTGGGCTATTTATACCCAGGCGGAAGTACACATGGTGCTTGGCGGTCAAGTAAACACATAATTACTTGAGAGTCAAGAAATTACATAGTTGCCTTGAGAGTCAAGGAAGTACATGGTTGCTTGAGAACTAAGCAACCTATCTAACAATTAACTTAATCCTAATTAGCTTAATTGTAAGCAACTATTCTATTCTTAACACTCCCCCTTGTACAACGCCTCTTCTTTGGTATATCCATCATCTTGACAAATTCTTTGAATAATCTTGACCGTCTCCTCCAAAAACCCTGTGGGAAAAATATGAGAAGAATAATGCAGATATGTTGCTAAAACTCCTTTAAACCCAGTGGGAAAAATAATAAGAAGAAAATGATGCAACATATAATGATTATTGTCTCTTGATAACTCATATGAGAAAAACCTTTCAAGAAGGAGAAAACTCATTGATGAGTTTAGAGAACAATTAATATGTCTTGAGTACTTTTTTTAAAAATCTCGATAGGGAAAATAGAAAGTATGACGTATGATCTTTGATAAGATATTGCCTCACTAAAAACCATTATGAGAAACTTTTATAGAAAACTCATAAGGGAAAAGAGTGTGATATGATGCGCCATTGAAAACTCCTTTAAAACCTGGTGGGAAAATATAAGGAGAAAATGATATGACATATACGTGAACTTGTGTTTATATTGTCTCATTAAAAACCTTTATGAGAAACCATTAGGGAAAACTCATGAAGGGAAAAAGAATACAATATATGCAATCTTAGGATTGTTAATAGGTTATAGATTTGGGAAATTACTCCCCCTGAACTTTGCAAACCTGGAGAATGTGTAATACAAATTCCATTGATATGATCATGACATTATGAATAATCTGTAAGATTTTCAAAGTATGTTGTTTGCATGTTGTTTCCTCACTTTTTATAATTCATGAGGATAAGTAATTTTCGAGTAATGTACTTTATGATATTGCTCTTCATATAACCTGTAGGTATTGAGTAACACAAGTGATAGCATCTTGATAAATCAAGTTATGTGATTCTGATGAATCTCAACCACATGATTTTGAGTGTGG
Source organism: Triticum dicoccoides (assembly GCF_002162155.2). Taxonomy (NCBI): domain Eukaryota; kingdom Viridiplantae; phylum Streptophyta; class Magnoliopsida; order Poales; family Poaceae; genus Triticum; species Triticum dicoccoides. The sequence continues at coordinate 289,285,617 of NC_041392.1, forward strand.
TTAATCATTTTGCTAAGCCATGCATATATTGTAATGCTTTTAGATAAAGCGATTATGTCAGAATGATAACTGGAAATAGCCATTAAAGCCCATTTGTATGACTTCCATATGAAGGCTATTCCAGCAAATTCAGTCATTGATATGGTATTGTTGGGATCAAAGAAAGAGCCAATATTATTATATCATATCATGGCCATATCTTGTATTTCCTGATGGAAATATCCAAGATTTATTGTGAGCTTGAGATATAAGCTGATATTTCCTATATCGACCATATACCTTTTGTTGGGGTTTACACTCTGAACAAAGATAGCAAATATAGTGCCAGGCCTGGCGTAGTTTGCAATTATATGAGTGCTCTGACATTAGTGAGATATAGAACTTCAGGTCCTGATATCACTTCATTAAAACCCCTAGGTATGAATGGATTTGTACCCTATCAGGGGTAGTATGACCATATTACATGTCTTTTATTGATATGATATATCCACATTGAACTTCTCATATATGTTTTGGATATATGCAGACTGATATATGTATTCTTGAGAGAATGCTGAAGTTGTAAGCTTAAGCTAAATTTGGTTGAATCCAAATTTTTCGTCTTGAGATGATTTTATGCATTTTTAGGTCTTGTACATACATTGATGACGAAATCATCGATATACACTGAGGTGATGTAAGAAAATCAAATTTGTGATTTCACTATTAAAACACATAAAAAATCATCACTAGAGTAATCCTTTTGAAGAAGGAACTCATTTAGTCGGTAGTACCATATGATTTTCGACTATTTTGAGCCATAGAGTGACTTCTGAAGTTTTACACAAAAACATGTTGCGATTTGTCTTTGGATTCGGAATTGTAAGCCCTTCAGGGACTATAATATAGGTATCCGAAATGAGTGATCCATATGAGTATGTAGTCACTGCATCCATTAACTGCATGGATATTGTTATTTTTTATTGCCAATGATATTTAGTATCGAAACATAATTCCACTTATACCAAGAGGGTATGTTACATCATAATTGATGTCGGGTCTCTGCGTGAACCCTTTGAAGGAAATATGCCCTAGAGGCAATAATAAAGTTATTATTTATTTCCTTATTTCATGATAAATGTTTATTATTCATGCTAGAATTGTATTAACCGGAAACATAATACTTGTGTGAATACATAGACAAACTAAACGTCACTAGTATGCCTCTACTTGACTAGCTCGTTGATCGAAGATGGTTATGTTTCCTAACCATAGACATGTGTTGTCATTTGATTAACGGGATCACATCATTAGGAGAATGATGTGATTGACATGACCCATTCCAATAGCTTAGCACCCGATCGTTTAGTATGTTGCTATTGCTTTCTTCATGACTTATACATGTTCCTATGAGTATGAGATTATGCAACTCCCGTTTGCCGGAGGAACACTTTGTGTGCTACCAAACGTCACAACGTAACTGGGTGATTATAAAGAAGCTCTACAGGTGTCTTCAAAGGTACATGTTGGGTTGGCGTATTTCGAGATTAGGATTTGTCACTCCGTTTGTTGGAGAGGTATCTCTGGGCCCTCTCGGTAATGCACATCACATAAGCCTTGCAAGCATTGCAACTAATGAGTTAGTTGTGAGATGATGTATTATGAAACGAGTAAAGAGACTTGCCGGTAACGAGATTGAACTAGGTATTGAGATACCGACGATCGAATCTCGGGCAAGTAACATACCGATGACAAAGGGAACAACGTATGTTGTTATGAGGTCTGACCAATAAAGATCTTCGTAGAATATGTGGAGCCAATATGAGCATCCAGGTTCCGCTATTGGTTATTGACCAGAGACGTGTCTCGGTCATGTCTACATTGTTCTCGAACCCGTAGGGTCCGCACGCTTAAGGTTTCGATGACAGTTATATTATGGGTTTTGATGTAACGAAGGAGTTCGGAGTCCCGGATGAGATCGGGGACATGACGAGGAGTCTCGAAATGGCCGAGACGTAAAGATCGATATATTGGACGACTATATTCAAACATCGGAAAGGTTCTGAGTGATTCGAGTATTTTCGGAGGTACCGAGGAGTTACGGGAATACGAGGAAGAAGCAATGGGCCTTAATGGGCCTTAGTGGAAAGGACCAGGAGGTGGCGCGCGCCCCTCCCAAGCCCAGTCCGAATTGGACAAGGGGTTTGGGGCACGGCCCCTCTCTCCCTTCCTTCCCCTCTTCCCCCCTTTCCCCCCTTCTCCTAGTTGTACTAGGAAAGGAGGAAACCTACTCCAACTAGGAGTAGGAATCCTACTCCCTGGCGCGCCCCTCCTAGGGCCGGCCTCCTCCCCCTTTCTCATTTATATACGGGGGCAGGGGGCACCGCATAGACACACAAGTTGATCTACGTGATCATATTCTTAGCCGTGTGCGGTGCCCCCTTCCACCATAATCCTCGATAATATTGTAGCGGTGCTTAGGCGAAGCCCTGCGACGGTAGTACATCAAGATCGTCACCACACCGTCGTGTTGACGGAACTCTACCCCAACACTTTGCTGGATCGGAGTCCGGGGATCGTCATCGAGCTGAATGTGTGTTAGAACTCGGAGGTGCCGTAGTTTCGATGCTTGATCGGTCGGGCCGTGAAGACGTACAACTACATCAACCGCGTTGTGCTAACGCTTCCGCTGTCGGTCTACAAGGGTACGTAGATCACACTCTCCCCTCTCGTTGCTATGCATCACCATGATCTTGCATGTGCGTAGGAAAATTTTAAAATTACTACGTTCCCCAATAGTGGTATCAGAGCCTAGGTTTTATGCGTTGATGTTATATGCACGAGTAGAACACAAGTGAGTTGTGGGCGATATAAGTCATACTGCTTACCAGCATGTCATACTTTGGTTCGGCGGTATTGTTGGACGAAGCGGTCCGGACCGACATTACGCGTACGCTTACGCGAGACCGGTTCTCCCGACGTGCTTTGCACAAAGGTGGCTAGCGGGTGACAGTTTCTCCAACTTTAGTTGAACCGAGTGTGGCTACGCTCGGTCCTTGCGAAGGTTAAAACAGCACCAACTTGACAAACTATCGTTGTGGTTTTGATGCGCAGGTAAGATTGGTTCTTGCTTAAGCCCATAGCAGCCACGTAAAACTTGCAACAACAAAGTAGAGGACGTCTAACTTGTTTTTGCAAGGCATGTTGTGATGTGATATGGTCAAAACGTGATGAAATATAAGTTGTTGTATGATATGATCATGTTTTGTTGAAGTTATCGGCAACTGGCAAAATCCTTATGGTTGTCTCTCTATTGCATAAGATGCAAGCGCCCAATAATTGCTTTACTTTATCACTATGCGATAGCAATAGTTGCAAGAGCAATTGTTGGCGAGACGACCACGTGATGACACATTGATATAGATCAAGATGATGGAGATCATGGTGTCATGCCGGTGACGATAGAGATCATGACAGTACTTTGGAGATGGAAATCAAAGGCGCAAGATGATGATGGCCATATCATGTCACATATTTTGATTGCATATGATGCTTATCTTTTAACATCTTATTTTGCTTAGTTTGACGGTAGCATTTTAAGATGATCTCTCACTAATTATCAAGAAGTGTTCTCCCTGAGTATGCACCGTTGCGAAAGTTCTTCGTGCTGAGACACCACGTGATGATCGGGTGTGATAGGCTCTACGTTCAAATACAACGGGTGCAAAACAGTTGCACACACGGAATACTCAGGTTATACTTGACGAGCCAAGCATATAGAGATATGGCCTTGGAACACGGAGACCGAAAGGTCGAGCGTGAATCATATAGTAGATATGATCAACATAGTGATGTTCACCATTGAAACTACTCCATCTCACGTGATGATCGGACATGGTTTAGTTGATTTGGATCACGTGATCACTTAGAGAATTAGAGGGATGTCTATCTAAGTGGGAGTTCTTAAGTAATATGATTAATTGAACTTAAATTTATCATGAACTTAGTCCTGGTAGTATTTTGCAAATCATGTTGCAGATCAATAGCTCGCGTTGTTGCTTCCCTGTGTTTATTTTGATATGTTCCTAGAGAAAATTGTGTTGAAAGATGTTAGTATCAATGATGCGGATTGGATCCGTGGTCTGAGGTTTATCCTCATTGCTGCACAAAAGAATTATGTCCTTGATGCACCGCTAGGTGACAGACCTATTGCAGGAGCAGATGCAGACGTTATGAACGTTTGGCTAGCTCAATATGATGACTACTTGATAGTTTAGTGCACCATGCTTAACGGCTTAGAATCGGGACTTCAAAGATGTTTTGAACGTGATGGACCATATGAGATGTTCCAGGAGTTGAAGTTAATATTTCACGCAAATACCCGAGTTGAGAGATATGAAGTCTCCAACAAGTTCTATAGCTAAAAGATGGAGGAGAATCGCTCAACTAGTGAGCATGTGCTCAGATTGTCTGGGTACTACAATCGCTTGAATCAAGTGGGAGTTAATCTTCCAGATAAAATAGTGATTAACAGAATTCTCTAGTCACCATCACCAAGTTAGTAGAACTTCGTGATGAACTATAATATGCAAGGGATAACAGAAACAATTCCCAAGATCTTCGTGATGCTGAAATCGACGAAGGTAGAAATCAAGAAAGAGCATCAAGTGTTGATGGTTGACAAGACCACTAGTTTCAAGAAAAGGGCAAATGGAAGAAGGGGAACTTCAAGAAGAACGGCAAGCAAGTTGCTACTCAAGTGAAGAAGCCCAAATCTGATCCTAAGCCTGAGACTAAGTGCTTCTACTGCAAAGGGACTAGTCACTGGAAGCGGAACTACTCCAAGTATTTGGCGGATAAGAAGGATGGCAAAGTGAACATAAGTATATTTGATATACATGTTATTGATGTATGCTTTACTAGTGTTTATAGCAACCCCTCAGTATTTGATACTAGTTCAGTTGCTAAGATTAGTGACTCGAAACGGGAGTTGCAGAATAAACAGAGACTAGTTAAGGGTGAAGTGATGATGTGTGTTGGAAGTGGTTCCAAGATTGATATAATCATCATCGCACACTCCCTATACTTTCGGGATTAGTGTTGAAACTAAATAAGTGTTATTTGGTGTTTGCGTTGAGCATTAATATGATTTGATCATGTTTATTGCAATATGGTTATTCATTAAAGTCAGAGAATAATTGTTGTTCTGTTTACATGAATAAAACCTTCGATGGTCATACACCCAATGAAAATAGTTCGTTGGATCTCGATCGTAGTGTTACACATATTCATAATATTGAAGCCAAAAGATGCAAAGTTAATAATGATAGTGCAACTTATTTGTGGCAATGCCGTTTAGGTCATATTGGTGTAAAGCGCATGAAGAAACTCCATACTGATGGACTTTTGGAACCACTTGATTATGAATCACTTGGTACTTGCGAACCGTGCCTTATGGGTAAGATGACAAAAACACCGTTCTCCGGTACTATGGAGAGAGCAACAGATTTGTTGGAAATCATACAAACAGATGTATGTGGTCCGATGAATGTTGAGGCTCGTGGCGGATATCGTTATTTTCTCACCTTCACAAATGACTTAAGCAGATATGGGCATATCTACTTAATGAAACATAAGTCTGAAACATTTGAAAAGTTCAAAGAATTTCAGAGTGAAGTTGAAAATCATCATAACAAGAAAATAAAATTCCTGCGATCTCATCGTGGAGGAGAATATTTGAGTTACGAGTTTGGTGTACATTTGAAACAATGCGGAATAGTTTCGCAACTCACGCCACCCGGAACACCACAGCGTAATGGTGTGTCCGAACGTCGTAATCGTACTTTACTAGATATGGTGCGATCTATGATGTCTCTTACTGATTTACCGCTATCGTTTTGGGGTTATGCTCTAGAGACGGCTGCATTCAAGTTAAATAGGGCACCATCAAAATCCGTTGAGACGACGCCTTATGAACTATGGTTTGGCAAGAAACCAAAGTTGTCGTTTCTTAAAGTTTTGGGTTGTGATGCTTATGTGAAAAAGTTTCATCCTGATAAGCTCAAACCCAAATTGGAGAAATATGTCTTCATAGGATACCCAAAGGAGACTGTTGGGTACACCTTCTATCATAGATCCGAAGGCAAGACATTCGTTGCTAAGAATGGATCCTTTCTAGAGAAGGAGTTTCACTCAAAAGAAGTGAGTGGGAGGAAAGTAGAAAACTTGATAAGGTAATTGTACCTTCTCCCTTATTGGAAAGTAGTTCATCACAGGAATCTGTTCTTGTGACTACTACACCAATTAGTGAGGAAGCTAATGATGATGATCATGTAACTTCAGATCAAGTTACTACCGAATCTCGTAGGTAAACCAGAGTGAGATCCGCACCAGAGTAGTACGGTAATACTGTTCTAGAAGTCATGTTACTAGACCATGACAAACTTGCAAACTATGAGGAAGCGATGATGAGCCCAGATTTCGCGAAATGGTTTGAGGCCATGAAATCTGAGATATGATCCATGTATGAGAACAAAGTATGGACTTTGATGGATTTGCCCGATGATCGGCAAGCCATAGAAAATAAATGGATCTTTAAGAAGAAGACTGACGCTGACGGTAATGTTACTGTCTACAAAGCTCGACTTGTTGCAATAGGTTTTCGACAAGTTCAAGGGATTGACTACGATGAGACCTTCTCACCCGTAGCGATGCTTAAGTCTGTCTGAATCATGTTAGCAATTGCCGCATTTTATGATTATGAAATTTGGCAGATGGATGTCAAAACTGCATTCCTGAATGGATTTCTGCAAGAAGAGTTGTATATGATGCAACCGGAAGGTTTTGTCGATCCAAAGGGAGCTAACAAAGTGTGCAAGCTCCAGTGATCCATTTATGGACTGGTGCAAGCCTCTCGGAGTTGGAATAAACGCTTTGATAGTGTGATCAAAGCATTTGGTTTTGTACAGACTTTTGGAGAAGCCTATATTTACAAGAAAGTGAGTGGGAGCTCTGTAGCATTTCTGATATTATATGTAGATGACATATTACTAATTGGAAATGATATAGAATTTCTGGATAGCATAAAGGGATACTTGAATAAGAGTTTTCCAATGAAAGACCTCGGTGAAGCTGCTTACATATTGAGCATCAAGATCTATAGAGATAGATCAAGACGTTTGATAAGTTTTTTCAATGAGTACATACCTTGACAAGATTTTGAAGTAGTTCAAAATGGAACAGTCAAAGAAAGAGTTCTTACCTGTGTTGCAAGGTGTGAAATTGAGTAAGACTCAAAGCCCGACCACGGCAGAAGATAGAAAGAGAATGAAAGTCATTCCCTATGCCTCAGCCATAGATTCTATAAAGTATGCCATGTTGTGTACCAGATCTGTTGTATACCCTACACTGTGTTAAGCGAGGGAATACAATAGTGATCTAGGAAGTAGATCACCGGACAGCGGTCAAAATTATCCTTAGTGAAATAAGGATATGTTTCTCGATTATGGACATAACAAAAAGGTTCATCGTAAAGGGTTACGTCGATACAAATTTTTGACATCGATCTGGATGACTCTAAGTCTCGATCTAGATACATATTGAAAGTGGGAGCAATTAGCTAGAGTAGCTCCGTGCAGAGCATTGTTGACATAGATATTTGCAAAATACTTACGGATCTGAATATAATAGATCCGTTGACTAAAATTGTCTCACAAGCAAAACATGATCACACCTTAGTACTCTGTGGGTGTTAATCACATAGTGATGTGAACTAGATTACTGACTCTAGTAAACACTTTGGGTGTTGGTCACATATCGATGTGAACTATGGGTGTTAACCACATAAAGATGTGAACTATTGATGTTAGATCACATGGCGATGTGAACTAGATTATTGACTCTAGTGCAAGTGGAACTGAAGGAAATATGCCCTAGAGGCAATAATAAAGTTATTATTTATTTCCTTATTTCATGATAAATGTTTATTATTCATGCTAGAATTGTATTAACCAGAAACATAATACTTGTGTGAATACATAGACAAACTAAACGTCACTAGTATGCCTCTACTTGACTAGCTCGTTGATCAAAGATGGTTATGTTTCCTAACCATAGACATGTGTTGTCATTTGATTAATGGGATCACATCATTAGGAGAATGATGTGATTGACATGACCCATTCCAATAGCTTAGCACCCGATCGTTTAGTATGTTGCTATTGCTTTCTTCATGACTTATACATGTTCCTATGACTATGAGATTATGCAACTCCCGTTTGCCGGAGGAACACTTTGTGTGCTACCAAACGTCACAACGTAACTGGGTGATTATAAAGGAGCTCTACAGGTGTCTCCAAAGGTACATGTTGGGTTGGCGTATTTCGAGATTAGGATTTGTCACTCCGTTTGTCGGAGAGGTATCTCTGGGCCCTCTCGGTAATGCACATCACATAAGCCTTGCAAGCATTGCAACTAATGAGTTAGTTGCGAGATGATGTATTACGAAACGAGTAAAGAGACTTGCCGGTAACGAGATTGAACTAGGTATTGAGATACCGATGATCGAATCTCGGGCAAGTAACATACCGATGACAAAGGGAACAACGTATGTTGTTATGCGGTCTGACCGATAAAGATTTTCGTAGAATATGTGGGAGCTAATATGAGCATCCAGGTTCCGCTATTGGTTATTGACCGGAGACGTGTCTCGGTCATGTCTACATTGTTCTCGAACCCGTAGGGTCCGCACGCTTAAGGTTTCAATGACAGTTATATTATGAGTTTATGAGTTTTGATGTACCGAAGGATTTCGGAGTCCCGGATGAGATCGGGGACATGACGAGGAGTCTCGAAATGGTCGAGACGTAAAGATCGATATATTGGACGACTATATTCGGACATCGGAAAGGTTCCGAGTGATTCGAGTATTTTCGGAGGTACCGAGGAGTTACGGGAATACGAGGAAGAAGCAATGGGCCTTAATGGGCCTTAGTGGAAAGGACCAGGAGGTGGCGCGCGCCCCTCCCAAGCCCAGTCCGAATTGGACAAGGGGTTTGGGGCGCGACCCCTCTCTCCCTTCCTTCCCCTCTTCCCCCCTTTCCCCCCTTCTCCTAGTTGGACTAGGAAAGGAGGAAACCTACTCCAACTAGGAGTAGGAATCCTACTCCCTGGCGCGCCCCTCCTAGGGACAGCCTCCTCCCCCTTGCTCATTTATATACGGGGGCAGGGGGCACCCCATAGACACACAAGTTGATCTACGTGATCATATTCTTAGCCGTGTGCGGTGCCCCCTTCCACCATAATCCTCGATAATATTGTAGCGGTGCTTAGGCGAAGCCCTGCGACGGTAGTACATCAAGATCGTCACCACGCCGTCGTGCTGATGGAACTCTACCCCGACACTTTGCTGGATCGGAGTCCGGGGATCGTCATCGAGCTGAATGTGTGCTAGAACTCGGAGGTGCCGTAGTTTCGGTGCTTGATCGGTCGGACCGTGAAGACGTACGACTACATCAACCGCGTTGTGCTAACGCTTCCGCTGTCGGTCTACAAGGGTACGTAGATCACACTCTCCCCTCTCGTTGCTATGCATCACCATGATCTTGCATGTGCGTAGGAAAATTTTGAAATTACTACGTTCCCCAACACCCTTTGCTATAAGCCTCGCTTTCTCACCACCTCACTGACTTTGTCTATGAATGAGAAGTTTTTAGTATTCCATACGAAAGATACTTATGAGGAGTAGGTATTACTGCGGTAAATACCACTCATTTGTTGAGCGAGTGCTATTCTTCATTACTTGCTTCCTTTTATGTGAACCAATATGAGTGCAAGAGGCACTCTACCATGGATTTTGGTTCTGGGCCCAAAAGGTTTTAGCAAATTGAGAAGAAATATATGTCGACAAATGTAGTCTTTAGTTTATATGATCCTGGTGGAATCATTGAAGTTTGTGGATAAAATATTTATTCCTTTTTAACTCCTTGTGATTTCCTACAACAAATGGAGTCAAGGTGTTTCGCTGTCCCGGCACCAAAACATTTGTGCACATTTATGTCGGGCTTTGGATGATGAGCATCCAGTGAGGTGTCTTTCAACTTGATGTTGAATTACATTTACTGGTTGAGGATTTGATTTCCTCTGTTTCCGTGGAAGCATATGAGAACTTATATCTTGTCTTGTCAGATTTTCTCCCCCTCTTGCTCTCATTTGGGGAGAAGAGTGGTTTATCAGGTACCTCCACTCTTTCTGATAGAATTTAGTGACACCTTGTCATCAGTAAATGTATGTGGCAGATTTGCAATGTGTTGCAAATATATGATTCTCTAAACTTCTAGTTCAGATTCTTTGAGTACGCGGATATAAGGATTGAATTTGAATAACATTTCTAATTTATTTCTCGGCATTCTTTGTGGTACTTATCTCCCCCTAATGCTGAAAAATATCCTTATTGCTGATGCAATCAGCATACGGGCTATGAATAATTTTGATTGATGATTAAATTGTTATTCCTCACATAGATCCCTAATTTTCATGAGAGCCCATTGATGTACACTGGAGTGGTGATATCGGTATGTAACCGAATTATCGCAGATGGGAAATACTTTTTTTGATTTCCACGTAGTAACTACAAGGGGAAAGTAGTATGATATGCAATTGGTATGATTTAGAACATACTTACGGTGTGTAAGGCCGTATCTGTCCAGCAAGAGACCGGTGAATTTACAATTCTTTAAAAGTGGTCATGTAATTCATTTAACTCTCTTTGATAAGAAATTTAGCTAAACCATTCTGGGTATGCACATAAAGTACTTCATACAAAAATGCTCATTGAATGAGTTCAACAACATTGTTCATTCGAATGGGTTTATAGATCCTGTTTTCAGGAGAATTTTCTCTTACTTTGATAAGCTGAGCAATTTATTTAGTAAGATCATGCATGGTTGTGTGTGATAAGAGACACACTTAAAAATATTTTTATGAATGTGTATATGAGTACCACGAAGTATCTAAATTACCCCAGATAATGGTTAAGCAATCCAGACATATCTTTTGAATGTGTTCAAGGAAGAATAAGTGTCCTGCCTAGAATTTTAAGGTGAGAGTGCCTTAAAACTTATTTCCCTTATGGTACGTGCGGTGCACATAAAATCTAATGATTTGGGAAATTTGTAACTTGATAAGTTGTGACCAACAGGGTTGTCAATAATTTTCTAATCATCCCCAAACCAGGATGGTTAAGGTTACCAAGCCAAATATTTAATTTATTAAGATCTAGAAAATTATTGTGTACGCAACAATATTGAGTATGACTTGATTCATACATTCAAAATTTATCAAATATCATGTCCGAGAAATAAGATATTGAACATCGCACTACTTGTAGTACAATAACTATAGGTTAATAATATTTTGGGATAATTAAGAGATTACATGAGGTCTCCAATATTATTGAAAAAAATATTACGCAAACATATCATCGTTGCAATGGAATTCACCATCCTTTCGTTGCACTAGATTTTTGATTCTCACCTTCTGATGAATATTTGAGAATGATCATTTACCAGAATATTTTCTGGTTGTAAGTTTGCAAATTTTTAAAATTCATCCCTAATGTGTGGTGTGGTTTGACTATGTATTTGAGGGTAATCATAGGTATAATCATTGTATAACCACACATTTGACAAACTTGAGAGTTGTCTTTGTGATCGTTTGAAAACGATATATTCCTTATTAAGAGGTAATTTTGTCTTTTAGCCTACACTTTACTTTGAATTCCTCGTGGTTCATTTTTTGAGACCACTAACTTGCATAGTATTCTCAGTACTAGCAAATATTTCAAATAATGGTATATCACCTGTTGGTGAATCTGATGATTTTAAGATATTCTATGTCTCTTCATCATGGAAAATTGAAGTACCACCATAAGAGGATGTAAAGTGTATTAAGGGCATATGAAAATATTTGATCACGAGATCTCAACTTGAAGTTGATTAAGTGACAGAATTGTGAGCTGCGATAGACTTGAGGTCTTGAAAAACGAATGGGTAATCATTCGCGATGTGCTCAAGGCATCATGTTTATATTATGGGGAATATTCAGGATGAATCTCAATTCATCCATTATCTATTTAGTTTGAGAACTAAGTGAAGTTGGGGCAAATAAAATGCATATGAGCATTACAACTTTAGAGTCACCGCCAAAAACATATACGTTGCTTGTTTGACATTCGTTAGTCACTATGAAAGTATAACCACAATGTGATGTGGACATTGCAAAAGTGCTGATACACTCAATCATTGCCATAATTATGGGATCCATCTTGATATGGATGGACAACACTAAAATTATAAATAGTGACATAGGCTTCACTTCCATGTATTTTACCAATGTAATAGAAGTCAATCACGATTATATGCAAATATTTATGTAGTTTCTTATGACATATTCAAGCAAAATGAGGCTTGTTGATATTAGCACACAATACCATTTTGGTATATAGCTAGTGTGCAAGAACTATATTTACTATGAGAGTAAAATATTTTAGTGAACAACAACAAATGCTTCAGAGGAGCAAATTTTATAAATATCTGGTGCTTTATAACCATATGTGTAGACCTCAAATTATATAGGATAACACTTTGAAGATAATCACCAATGGTGTAGATCTCACAGTAATAGAAAACATAATCTGACTTTTGTTAGTAGATGTTCATAATTCTATTACCTTATGTTATGCTAAATTTATGAAATCACTTTGAAGGTAATCATCTGTCAAAGTGACATGATGTAGACCTTGTAGTAATAGTGGATAGTCTGCAAAATCTTGCAGTAGATGCCAGTATTACCTTATGATATCTTGAGGTAGTCACATCAAATATTAATATTTGGAAGAGCACTTCGAAGGTAGTCATCTTGTTAAAATGGCAAGATGTAGACCTCACAGTAGTGATGGATAATCTGCAAATGATACAGTAGATGCCACCAATACCTCGTGATTCACAAATAAAATTTGGAATAGTCATATTAAGTATGGCACTATATAATTCTTAAGGTTTGCAAGGAAAAAATATTTCCATGCAAAAAGTTGTTGTCCTAAGGTCGCATGTCATAGGTAAATTTGCCGGTGAAGACATAGATGATGTCTTGAATTTTGGAGAAATAGGATCTTGAATGTAAGGAAAACGCACTTCTGCAATAGTATTAATGTGGTAACACATATATGTGGAAAAAAATTCATATACTTATGCAAATGTATGAAGACATGAGGTCTTCAAATCAAAATTTTACCCATTGTGAAATGGTGTATAAGTATGTTGTATATATAATTTGGGATGAACTGGGGGGTTAAACCGTAAAGTTTTGTTAACCTGATGACTAAATAGAAAACTTAACGAGTTATATGGGATCATCACATAACCTGAGGGTTAAATTACAAATTCATCGAAGAGATAAGAAATTCCCAATTTCATTCTGTGTGGCTAGGGATTAGACACCGCCATCGGCCGGAGGGCCTGCCGGCCATTGCTGTGCGCCGGAGGGCGCCGTTGAAGCGTGTCGTCTGCTGCGCGCCGGGAGACGCCGCGGCCGTGCCTGAGAGCCTGCTGCCGCGGGAGTGGCCATGTCCGCTAGCAGCCACGCCGCAGGGTGCCGTGGGTTGCGTCGCTTCCTTGATGCCGGATGAGAGGGCTCGGGTGTCACGTGCCAGTGCTGCGACGGAGGTCCTCTCCAGTCACCACGCTACGCGCAGGCCGTCGTCTGGAGAACGGCGCAACATCGCCGGCAGGGAAAGCAAGGCCGCGCCGGAGGACGGTGCTGCGCCGCGCAAGCCGTCGTCACAGGCTTCGAGGCTGCCGCATGCGTCGTGCGCAGCATCCCGTGGCCAAGCACAACGCCGGGGCCGATGGTTGATGTTCTTGTCGATGAGTCTTGGTTCTTGTCCTTCCCGATACTCATTGTTTGTCGTCTCTCTGCAATTAAGTGATTTTACCATTTGGCAGATCGTGTTCGAGGCCTTTGGTATTTTAATCCATGTATTCTTCTCCTATGAACTCGGATGGAAGTAATTTTCGTGAGTGCATACATGTACAGGAGAAAAATTATGGATAGATCGTTGATTGATGGGAAGAAGACAAAGCAAACGGATAAATCTCCTGATCCAATTTTCCTCTTCTAGGGCTCGGTTGACAGGGAAAATGGAAGGGTTTGACAGGGATTGGCAGGGATTACATCTTCTACAAGTCTTCAATCCACCCTAATCCCCCTGTGAGGAGGTGTAACCGAACAAAGCCTTACGGATTTATGCATGCGTATGTATTCTCGCCGTGGACGGGGTTGTGGTTGATTGAATCGGTATTGACATAAATTCTCCTGTCGGAAGCCGTGCGCGTTAGATGGAGTCTTCATAACGATGCAGACGTGTGCGGGCGCCGTCGTGACTGGTGTCATTATCCGTGCCAAGACTGCTGTAGACCGCCGCGCCGGACAACGCCGGCACCGCCAAGGATCGCCCGAGGGGTTGAGGAGGTCTGCGCGTACACGCCTCGATGGCTGAGCGCCACCATTCTTTTCTCTGGCCTAATCGCTCTCTGTTAGGGCAAAGTGCTGATAACGTGTTTGAGTGAAAAATAAAAAATGAAAGAGTTTGAATAATAAAGAATGAAAGAGTTTGAATGAAAGATGATCAGTCAGTTTTATTGATGATAGAAGTGTGCTATTTATACCAAGGCGGAAGTACACATGGTGCTTGGCGATCAAGTAAACACATAATTACTTAAGAGTCAAGAAATTACATAGTTGCCTTGAGAGTCAAGGAAGTACATGGTTGCTTGAGAACTAAGCAACCTATCTAACAATTAATTTAATCCTAATTAGCTTAATTGTAAGCAACTGTTCTATTCTTAACAAAAAGAACGGAGGAGTACTAATACGGTCCGGTGGAGAGAAATATAGTTTAATAATGCAATAATACCAGAGTACTACAGCCCCGCTGATCAACTCTGCTTGGTCACTGTAGGTTCCATGGCCACCGCCGCCGGCGGGCGCGTGGGTAGGCCCGACGACCCAGACACGCATAACGGAACGGAGCACACGTGGGTCCTGCGTGGCGCGGCACTCTGCGGTGGGGCCCGAGGGTGTCGAGGGCACGTGAGCGCGCTATGTGGCTACCCAATGCGCAGCCAGCCTGAGCCAGCGACGCGTCAGATGGGACAGGACCCGACGGGCATACGGGCTGGACAGTACCTGACTGCTCTTGCTGCTGCGCGCCGCGCGCCGCTGAGAGCCTGAGAGCACAGCCGGAGGTCCCGTCCCTTCCCCGCCTCGATGCGACCACGCGCACGCCCTGTACGGCTGTACCTGTACCTGTACGTTCGTTACGAGTCGGGACCTGGTGCCGGCGAGCAACGCGGGACGTGACGCCTCCAGACCGGACCATGACGCGCGCCGTGCGGGGTGGCCGAGAGTAATGGGCGTTAAATGTGGGATGATGGGGCTGGGCCAGGCGCATCAATGGCGCCATCGATCCCATTGATCAATCTAGTTAATGTGTCGTTAGAGGGGATTCAATTCGCTGGGGTTCGTGGCAGCGTGACGTGTCGAGGGTTTAACAGGATATGGTCGTAGACTCGTAGTAGTACCAACGTACGCCCACGCATCAAGGCCGTACAAGGTTTTTCTAAAGATTTCTGAAGAAAAGAAGAAGATTCATTTCAAGAAAAGGCCTACAATATTGGACCTGGAAGTTAAAGCAGACGCCACTAGCAGAGAAATTGCGCTTGAGTATGGGTTTTGGATGTACGCTTGTGGATGAAAGTGACGGAGGCAGTGGAAAGGCCTAGTGCTATATCTATATATCTATATATGTACTATTACCAGTACAGTTTTGAGCTGGACCTAAAGCATCAATCATAGCCATTGGTCACCTAAATCCAATGGCTCGGATCATCAGGACTCACCTTGAACATACTTTTTTTAATATTACCTCTAAGTCAACATGTCAACAAGTGTCGCACTACCGATCCGTTGCTCCCAGGAGGAGATGGCCCTAGTGTGCGCCACCCTCGGCTGCCCTAGCGCTACTTTTCCATGCAAGTATCTGGGCCTTCCACTGTCCATCTGGAAACATACGGCGGCACGGTTCCAAGGGCTCGTGGACCAGCTCGCAATGTGTTTACCCCACTGGAAGGCGGTGACCCTCCCGAAGAGTAGTCAGGCTTTGCTGGTGCAGTCTGTCCTCTCCGCAATTTCGGTTCACTCGATGCTAGCTCTCGACCTCCCTCCGAGGACCATTGCTGCCATGATCAATATCTGTCGTGGCTTCCTTTGGGCTGGCAAGGCAGACGCGGGAGGAGGTGCTTGCGCTGTGGCCTGGGAGAGGGTGTGCACACCCAAATGGGCCGGTGGCCTAGGTATCCTGGACATGAGATGGATGAACGTGGCCCTACAGGCCAAGTGGCTTCGGTTGCAGCGGATTGATCAAAATAGGCCTTGGCCGGATTTCTCGTTCTTCGTCTCGAAGGAATCGAGGAAACTATTCCAGGCGATGACCTGCGCGGCCATGGGAGATGGGCGAGGCACACTCTTCTAGGAGGATAGATGGCTTAATGGATGCCGGCTGCAGGAGCTTGCGCTGCGGGCTTACGAGCGTGTCCGGCCCCGTGCACGGAGGTCGAGGATGATGTATGAGGCCGTCACTGAGGGGAGACGGGCCTATGATGTCGGGCCAACACTAAACGCAGAGTAATTTGCGGAGTATTTGAACGTCTGGGCCGCGATCATGGCGGTTCAGCTCGACGATCACCATGCGGACAGTATCACCTAGTCCTGGGAGAAGCACGGCGCCTTCTCGGCCAAGTCGGCCTATGCGACTAAGTTTGCTACTCAAGAGGTGTCGCCCACCGGGGCATTCACATGGCGTTCGCGGACCCCGCTACGGTGATGTTTCTTCTCATGGCTTGCGATCATGAACCACTGCTTGACGTCGGACAGATTGGCACGGAGAGGCCTTCCTCACCAAGACTCGTGTCCTTTCCATGGTCAACACGATGAGACGATTGGCCACTTGCTCACTGAATGCGTTCTGGCGAGGGAAGTGCGCGCCAAGTTGTTCACGGCCATCGGTGTCCCGTAAGGTGCACCGCGAGTAGGGAAGCCTCTGCCGGCTTGGTGAGCCCGGCAGGATACACATTAGCGTCAGGCCATGATGATACAAACCTTGTGCCTCCTTGTCATTTGGGAGCTATGGAAGAACCGAAATGTCATAGTCTTCGATGGGGCAACGGCCAGCCTGCGTCAGGTTCTGCACCGGATTACGAGCGAGAGCAAGGTTTGGAGGCAGGCGGGAATGCTATGAAGAGAGTTGGATATGTCCTCCGCAGGGACATTGGAGTGGTCTCATCGAGAGTACTCTGGTTAGGTCATTGGAGGTGGATGGTGGCGTAGCGCATTGTAATCTCCCATGTAACTAAACTATGGAGGGTTCTTCCACATTTCTTCTATAATATATGATACGCACACTCGTGTGTATTCAAAAAAAAAACTACCTCTAATGTGTTCTGGAACAATCATGTGACCTTTCAAGAAAAAGAAGAAGCCCATGTCTGCTCCTCATGGGCTGTATTGCCGCTTGAGTGCATGGCAGTTTGAACCCAAACAAGATTCGTTGGGAGTAAAGCGGGGAGCAAAAAGTAAGATGCTGTTTTTTTTGACGTGAACATATAGTTTCTTGTATGAATAATAATTCCTACCTTTATAATAATTATTAATCACAATTAATTAATATCCAAATTCAGATATTGCTATATTTTCTTTCCTTTTGACTTTAATCTATTAGCAAATCTATGGCTTCTTCTCTTTTACCAAAATCACTCTTTCAATTAAGACGTGCCTTGCATGTGTATACATACTAGTATACTAAAATTGTTAGAGTTAAAGGAGATTGAAAAAAGTGAATGGACGGTTCCTATTGATTCTAAGTATATATATACATCTGAAAGAGATGAGAAAATAAGATGCTCATTTCGAGGATGATAGAAGGGATATGATTGTTCAGGGTTGGTCAAAGAATCGAGATGGACCTAAGAGGGGGGGGGGTGAATATGAACAATTACAAATTTTAATTCTTACATAGCAATTTTAGGAAATAATGCGAAATATGAAAATGAGCCTGACAATTACAAAGGTGAATCCAGTGCAAGCAATATATTCAACAACAAGTAGCAAAGTAAGCAAGCAAGATATACTGTAAGTAGATATCAAGAGACAAATAACCACAAGTAAAGAGTTAGAGTTAGAGATAACCGCAACTCCTGGGACAAGGATGCATGCCGATGTTCACTTCCTTGGAAGGAACCTACTCACCGTTGGAGAGGCAGATATTACCACAAAATCACACCAACACCACAAATGCTCACTCTATTCTTCCCCTGTGACAACACCATGAAGGCATTTCTCAACCACTAGTGGTAGAACTTTCACAAACTTTTTGGGGGTAATCACAATGAACGCTTCCTCTCCAAAGAACGCCTACCTCCTAGAAGTCTCCAACATACAAGAGTAATAAGATCGAGGGAAAAAGCTCAAGACATGCTCAATTCATTATTTGCTTTGGTCACTACAAGGAGAGGGAGTGTATCTATCTTTTGAAGGGAACAACTCTCAAGAACTCTCACAAATCGTCTCAAGATCTAAGTATAAGTGTGGGAGAGTGTGAGAGGGAGCACTTGTGTTCTTGGGGAAAATATGAGTGTAGTGGCCAACCCTCTCCCAGAGTGGGAGTGGGGTATTTATAGCTCTAAGCAAATAGAGTCGTTTGGGTGCTGTAAGTGACATGCCCGGATGATCCGGATACCTGCTCGGATGATCTGGGCAAAGCCCGGACAATTCGCTTAGGGATCTGGATGATCCAGCTTGGTCAACCTAGCACAACCACGAAAGGGTTCTGGACATCTGGGAGGTAATCAAGATGATTTAGCACTGTCGATTGTGCAAAGGGGTAATCCGGACGTCCGGGGTGCAGTCTTGACAATCCGGGCAGTCTCGGGTGAAAATGATCTCTGTATAGCGGGCAAAGTGTCTAGCTGACATCTAGATGATCTGGATAGGGACCTGGATGACCTGGCTTTGTTTGCAAGCTTCGGGTGCCTCCAGATCCTAGCAAGATGATCTGGGCGATGCCCGGATGATCCGGTAGAGAGAACATGGAGAGGAATTTTCGGACATGGGTTTGGCTAAGTGATTTTGGAGGTGTTACTCTAAAAAAGAGGCCAAAGAGCCCAAAACAAAAAAGGAGAAAAAAGAGAAAATAAAAAATGAGAGAAAAAGAGAGAAGGGACAATGTTACTATCCTTTCTCACACTTGTGCTTCAAAGTAGCACCATGTTCTTCATGATAGAGAGTCTCCTATTTTGTCACTTTCATATACTAGTGGTAATTTTTCATTATAGAACTTGGCTTGTATATTCCAATGATGGGCTTCCTCAAATTGCCCTAGGTTTTCATGAGCAAACAAGTTGGATGCACACCCACTTAGTTTCCATTTTGAGCTTTCATACACTTATAGCTCTAGTGCATCCGTTGCATGGCAATCCCTACTCACTTGCATCGATATCAATTGACGGGCATCTCCATAGCCCATTAACTTGCCTAGTTGATTTGAGACTTTCTCCTTTTTGTCTTCTCCTCACAACCTCCACCATACTCTATTCCACGTATAGTGCTATATCCATGGCTCACGCTCATGTATTGTGTGAAAGTTGAAAAAGTTTGAGAACACCAAAAGTATGAAACAATTGCTTGACTAACACCGGGGTTGTGCATGATGAAATACTTTGTGTGATGAAGATGGAGCATAGCCAGACTATATGATTTTGTAGGGATAACTTTCTTTGGCCATGTTATTTTGAGAAGACATGATTGCTTTATTAGTATGCTTGAAGTATTATTGTTTTTCTGTCAATATTAAACTTTTGTTTTGAATCTTATGGATCTGAAAATTCATGCCACAATAAATAATTTTACATTGATAAATATGTTAGGTAGCATTCACACTTCATAAATTCTTTCTTTTATCATTTACCTACTCGAGGACGAGTAGGAATTAAGCTTGGGGATGCTGATACGTCTCCAACATATCTATAATTTATGAAGTAATCATGCCATGTTTGCAACAATTTCATATGGTTTTGGTATGATTTTATTAGAACTAACTCGGACTGACGCTGTTTTCAGCAGAACTATCGTGGTGTCATTTTTGTGCAGAAATAGAAGTTCTCGGAATGGGCTGAAAATTTACGGTGATTTTTTATGGACCAAAAGAGAACGCCGAAGCATCAGAGCTGAGCCAGGAAGTGGACGAGGAGTCCACAAGCCTGCCAGGCACACCCCAGGGGGCGCCCTAAGGGCTTGTGGGCCCCTCGGGCACCCCCTGACTTGTTTCGAACGCTAAAAATTCCTATAAATAGGGAAAACCAAGAAAAGAACCCTAGATCGGAAGTTCTGATGCCGCAAGCCTCTATGGCCACGAAAAACCAATCGGGAGCCCGTTCCGACACCCTGTCGGAGGGGTGAACCATCACCGAAGGCCTTTTATCATCCCGGCGGCCACCATGATGAGGGGGGAGTAGTTCACCCTCGGGGCTGAGGGTATGTACCAGTAGCTATCTGTTTGATCTCTCTCTCTCTCTCTCTCTCTCGTGTCCTTGATTTGGCACGATCTTGATGTACCGCGAGCTTTGTTACTATAGTTGGATGATATGGTGTTTCTCCCTCTCTAGTTTCTTGTGATGAATTGAGTCTTCCTCTTTGAGGTTTCGTTATGTTGGATTGAGTATTGGATTGGAGAACACTTGATGTATGTCTTGCAATGGGATATCTGTGGTGACAATGGGACGTTCTATTGATTGACTTGATGTATGTTTTGGCACTCAACTCGCGGATTCCCGAGGTGAAATTGGGGTAATCTATGCATAGGGGTTGATGCACGTTTTCGCCCTACGTTCTCCGATAGAAACTTTGGAGTGATTCTTTGTTGCATGTTGAGGGATTGTTATATGATCCAATTATGTTATCATTGTTGAGAGAATTTAAACTAGTGAAAGTATGAACCCTAGGCCTTGTTTTCAAGCATTGCAATACCGTTTCGCTCACTTGGGCTGAAAATTTATGGTGATTTTTTATGGACCAAAAGAGAATGCCGAAGCACCAGAGCTGAGCCAGCAAGTGGACGAGGAGTCCACAAGCCTGCCAGGCGCACCCCAGGGGGGCGCCCTAAGGGCTTGTGGGCCCCTCGGGCACCCCCTGACTTGTTTCAAACGATAAAAATTCCTATACATAGGGAAACCCAAGAAAAGAACCCTAGATCGGAAGTTCCGATGCTGCAAGCCTCTATAGCCACGAAAAACCAATCGGGAGCCCGTTCTGGCACCCTGTCGGAGGGGTAAACCATCACCGCAGGCCATCTTTATCATCCCGGTGGCCACCATGATGAGGAGGGAGTAGTTCACCCTCGGGGCTGAGGGTATGTACCAATAGCTATCTGTTTGATCTCTCTCTCTCTCTCTCTCTCTCTCGTGTTCTTGATTTGGCACGATCTTGATGTACCACGAGCTTTGTTACTATAGTTGGATGATATGGTGTTTCTCCCTCTCTAGTTTCTTGTGATGAATTGATTCTTTCTCTTTGAGGTTTTGTTATGTTGGATTGAGTATTGGATTTGAGAACACTTGATGTATATCTTGCGATGGAATATCTGTGGTGACAATGTGATGTTCTATTGATTTAGTTGATGTATGTTTTGGCACTCAACTCGCGGATTCCCGAGGTGACATTGGGGTAATCTATGCGTAGGGGTTGATGCACATTTTCGTCCTACGTTCTCTGATAGAAACTTTGGAGTGATTCTTTGTTGCAGATTGAGGGATTGTTATATGATCCAATTATGTTATCCTTGTTGAGAGAATTTGCACTAATGAAAGTATGAACCTTGGGCCTTGTTTTCAAGAATTGCAAGAACGTTTTTGCTCACTTTTGTTTCTAGTTACCTTGCTGTTTAAATATTTTCATATTACAAAAACCTATATATACTATCCATATTACACTTGTATCACCATATCTTCGCCGAACTAGTGCACCTATACAATTTACCATGGTGTTGGGTGTGTTGGGGACACAAGAGACTCTTTGTTATTTGGTTGCAGGGTTGTTTGAGAGAGACCATCTTCATTCTATGGCTCCCACAGATTGATAAACCTTAGGTCATCCACTTGAGGGAAAATTTCTACTATCCTACTAAACTGCGCTTGGAGGCCTAACATGAGTCTACAAGAAGAAAGTTGCGTAGTAGACATCAGTGGCAGCCTCCCAGCCTCATGTTTTGGGCAACGACTCCTCCTTCCTTTGCCTCTTAACAATCTGTTATTTCTGAAGGTGCTTACAGTGTGTAGCCCGGCTGTAACATCCCAAATTTTCAATTTGGAATGTTATACATTAGATCATCATGCATATCTTATTTTCCTGCATTTTGGTCGATCCTAGAAATTTCACGCAACTCAAGGACCTTCGGAGAGAGTTGGAGATTTCGTTATTTTCATATTTGAGAGTTTTCTCGAATTGAAAAGAGGATCATTTGATTTATTTATTTCATCTTCAATAATTTTTCCGATATCAAAAATATAAGAGAGGGAATAATATGACTTTCCCAAAATTGAGGAAAAATGAAGATTTAATAAATAGATCAAATTTTTGTTTGCCGGAGTTTATTTGCATTTTATTTGGATAGGGAAAAATGCGCGTTTTCAAAAATTGCATTTTAGGTCCGGAGAAAAGTTCATTTTGTTCGACTCGTTTTTAGGAGTCGGGGAAAATTTACTTTAGGTTTTTCGGAGTTCGTTTAGATCTCTTTTTGTTTTCTTTTCTGTGCGCTGAACCTTTTAAAAAAACAGGAAACTTACCGCAGGCCAGCCGGGCCAAGGCCCAGGCCAGCCGCCGACCCCAGCCTAGCCTCCTGCGCGCCGTGCGCCAGGCAGGCGAGCGCCAGCCGCCGCCGCCTCTAGGCCGAATCCTTTTGGATTCTAGGCCGACTCTTTCCTTGTTCCGTTTTCTTTTCTTTTTTCTTCTTGGACTCTTTTTCCTAATCCTAGTCTATTTCTTGTCCCCTACCCCAAGTAACCTCTCCCCTTACCTATATAAATACCCCCACACCCCCCCTCCAACATATCAAATCAAACCCCAAGCACCTCTCCTCCCCAAAGCCGCGCCTCACCCCGCGCCTATAGCCACGCCGCCCCTCACCGCCGCCGCTCTTGTGCATCGCCGCCGCCGCCCAACGCCGCCGTTCGCCGGAGCCGTCTCGCCGGAACCTCGTCGAGGTAGCCGCGCCTCTCTCGGTTCGGTTTTTCTTATAAACCGTTCCGATTCTTTTCTTCTCTTCCGGTTCATTTTCTTTCCGGTTCTTCTCTAAACTGTTCCGGTTTTCTAGATCGGTTTTCCGTTTTCTTTTTCGGTTTCTTTTCCGAAAACCCTAGATCGGTTTTCGTTCTTCTTTCGGACCGTTCGTCTCAACGAACGTGATCACCGATTATTCCCGGTTAACGACGCCCATTCGTTTAACCGTTCGTCTCCTTCTTTTCGTCGGATTTATTCCGCGATCGCGATCTCAGGATCCGATCTTCATTCCAGTTTATCTTCTCGCCCGTTTATCGGAATCAGGTGATTCAAGCGCCTGGAGTTTCGTTTCGAAACCGCCGTTCCGTCTAATCAACTTAAACAAGTTTTTGCCCCGATAAAATTTGACCTAGATTCAACTTGCTAGAACCGAGTTGTTTTTCTTCCGCCGTTCGTTTTCCGTTTCTTTGTTCGGTTCGTTCTTTCTTTGCAACCGGAGTTCTTAAGTTGAACTATCTGGTTCGTTCTCTTGTTCGAGTTTTACTTGTGCATTAAATGAGTACTTATTGTGTGGTTACTATTGTTTGCTTACGATAGATTGACCGGAGTGTGACGAGTAGATCTCTCAAGAGTTTTAAGTACGAATCATCTTCATCTACATTGCAGGCAAGTTCACACTTTGATCATACCTTTTCTACAACCCATGTTTTATTGCATTAGATCAATCCTCTCACATTGCATGATTAGGATCTAATTAAATTGTGGGATGGGAAGTAGATGAGGTAGTACCTATTACCTATATTATTATGAAACCTTTGGGAGTTACTTCTACGTTTGCTTAATATGCCATGCTATGCTAGTAGACGTGGATTGGGTGAGTGATATCCATGACAGATGTGAGATTGATAATTTTAATGGTTTATCTAAGGTGGCAACTTAAACACACATCTGGGTGGATTGAGGCACCTGATGTCTATCAGGACTTGCCTGTTTTTTTTGGACCGCCACCCAGGCTCAAAGGGATCATAAGATCTTTCAAACTAGAAACTTACGTGTGCAGCCACAAGCCATTATGGGCTCTGGCATAGTTGATTAAGTCGTGCGAACTCTTACGGGTAGACTAGCAGATGTAGGGGAAGTAGGTGTACCGGTCTACCCACATGTAAGGTGCTAGCGCTTCTGAAAGACTGTGTCTCGGTCATTCGTTTCTCAAACACCCTGGAGTGCGAGAAACCAAACGGAGGCGATCGAGTCTTGTGGGGAAAAGTGCGCAAACCTCTGCAGAGTGTACAAACTAATCATGATTAGCCGTGTCCCCGGTTATGGACAACTTGAGTATCTAGCACTTGAATATCATGTGAATCTCAACATGTTACTTCTAATTAATGTTGTTGGGTTTTAATTACTTTTAATTGGGATTGAGAATGTTGTCAACCATTCTCAATGTTTCACAACCACCCTGATAGTTAAATAAATTTATTCCTTTGCAGTAGGGAAAAACTGGCTTTACGCAAAAACCTTATAACCATAGAGCTTTTCCACCAGCCAAGTATGCATATAGTGATAGCCATTGTTCATCATTTTCTCTATGGTGTGAATTTGCCAGTACATTCAAAGTACTGACCCGTTTCGGGCTGCAACGTCTTATGTTGCAGGTTTCTTACGACGAGTAAGTGATACGTTAGGGTTACGATTTCTACACTCAACTTTGCCGTTGGTGTTGATGGGAATCCACAACCTTGTTGCTTCCGCTATTTTGGATTGAGGTAATAGTATTTACGTTACTTTACACATGTGATTTACCTCTGCTATAAATCCTTCGAGTACTGTATGTGTCAGCATACTGATCCAGGGATGACACATAAGCACAGAGACTTGATCCATTCGGGTCGGGTCGCTACAAGATGGTATCAGAGCACATGTTGACTGTAGGACGTGACCCTAGAAACTGGCAAGCCCATAGCAAAGATTTTTCTCTACAACTTTCCCTTTCAAAAGAGATCTTTTACCTCTCTTCTCTTCTGAGCTTATTCAAAAATTCCTTTTTTAGTGAGACCATACCCCTTTTCCCTTTTGACCACGAAGATTCGACTGATGAGACCACTCCAAGAAGTACAGGATATCAAACTAGTAAGACCATTCGGAATGAAGAGGATTTTACCATACATTATGATAATGGAAACTACAGCTGTTGAAGACTCTGAAGACTACGAGAATTGAAGGCTCTGAAGAATTCCCAGATTTGTATGACCTAGGAAGGCTACCCTTATGGAACTTGACAGATTATGGAAGTTGTCAATACCCAAGATCAAGGTGTATCGGAGAAAGACCAAAACATGGAGAGTTGAGAACTCAAGGATTTGTCAAGGAAAACCCTAAGGCAGGAGATATCAACTATGGAGAGATAGCTCATGGAAATGACAACCACGACTATCCATGAGGTTATCGCCCGCATATGCTATTGTCATCGTGCTGAGTTAAGCATGCATATGCATGGAAGGATTAAATGGTAGAAGGCTGATGGAGCACCTATCAGCAAGATGAAGTTTTAACCTTAGCCGGTGTATCACCAGGATCTGGAGTAGTACATCAAGAAGTTTAAAATGGAGCTCCAGGAAGTCGTATTAGACAAGGAAGTATTTCATGAGGAACTCAGGATCCTGAAGATGAGAGTAGCCAAGCTGGAGGAGCTACAACCTAGAGATACCGGAGAATTTTCAAGAACTGAAGGACAGTATGACCATGGTTCATGTGAAGGATGTTGAAACCAGAAGTTTGGAATGCCACTCCGGAATATTAAAGGACGTCACGAGAAACTTTTCGTCATAAGAGTTGATCTGGCAAAAGAAATTGAGAAGGACAAAAACGATCAGAAGAAGCCGTTGGAGGCATGAACAAGACTTGAAGAGTTTGGCGACGTTGACCTTAGAAGACAAAACCCCTGTATTATACCTACGTTAGATGCGACGTTTGTGAGCTGTCATTTGTTTGATGTTTTTCGACAGCCACAACAAAAATCTGTTTTTTTCAAAACCATTGTTTGTATTGTGTGCATCCCTCTCTCTTGATCTCTCTTATCTTACCCCAAACCCATGGACCCAATAGATGATGAATCGAGATGAGCTTGTATTTTCTGGACCGATGAGTCAATTGGAGACAGACCGATGGATTCAGAACATGGAGGATCATATGGAGAACAACCCTATAGTCGGAAAGGATATGGCCCAGCATGCTCTTTAATGCTTTGAAAGAGGTGCTGCTACTTGGTGGAGGATATACCAAACCATGAATGGATGGCAAGGAGTAACCACTTGGAGAGAATTAAAGTTGACTTTGCTAAAGTCTCAGTTTGTGTCCCAGAAGTTGAAACCTTATGGAAAGGACATAAGGAAACCTTGTGCATGCAAGATTTGTGGAGAAATAGGACACAACCATAAAGAACACAAGGATGAATGCCCTAATTGTGAAGGAAGTCACCCAGCTGAAGAATGCCCAACTAGGCAGATCACTTGTTTCTTGTGTGAAGGGACATCCCACTATCCTGCTCAGTGTCACATTTACCCCATGGTACAACGAACCATCCAGCAGAAGAAAGAAGTAATGAAAGGAGCCCTCATGGAAATTTTAGAAGAAAATATGATGAATGAAGAGGTGGAGGACACACCTAAAGAGGACTCGAGTAAACCCTGCACTAAGTCTTGCTATTCATGTGGAGAAGAAGGACACATCTCCCAAAATTGTTTGAATGGGGATCTAGTAGAATTCCCGGCTGAGGAAGTAGAGTATGACCCACAGGAAATAGAAGCCCTGATTGGCATGGTAAGGTCCAGGAAGAGAAGCAGATTGGATTCCAGGAGGAACCTGAGTCATATCACCTGTTACAGGTGCAAGGAGTCAGGGCACTACCTCAGCAATTGCCCAAAAATAAAAAAAAGCCAAGGACCCAAGTAGGCTATATAATCACAAGGAAACCTCGAAACTTGCCAGAAGTAATATGTTTCCGTTGTAATGAAGCAGGGCACTTTGCCAGAGATTGCCCAAGGAGAAGGAAACTTGTGCTAGATAGTTGAATTTGTACCAGAAGAAATACAGTCGTAGTAGTGAGGACATTTTCCTTTATATTGAGGTGTTGAGTTGAGGCATGTAATGGAAAAACAGGAGATTGTAATAATTTGAGAATCAATAAATTTAGCAGTGTTGGTACTGATTTGGATTTTATGAGTTACTCTATGAGGAAAGATGTTGACCATTTTTGAGGATATGAGAAATATGGTCTATAAAATATTGGAGCATTTTAAGGGTGGTAGTACCCTGTAAGAACCGTTGACCCCTGGAAAAAATAAGGATACTCCACTGAGTGGATTTCGGACAAAATGAATACGAGTTTTGTCTCGATATGTGTGATGCCCCAAGAGTAAGTAGGATGAAGTTGGAGACCGTCAGTTGTTTGGATCAAATGTGATCAAGGAGTCAGAAGAGAATGTTAAGTTGATTCGAGATAGACTGAAGGTAGCTCAGTCCAGGCAGAAGAGTTATGTAGACTCAAACACTCAAGGAGGTAGTCTATGAAATTGGAGATAGAGCATGTCTTCATGTGTTCCCTCTGCGAGGATTTAAACGATTTGGAGTTAAGGGACAGTTAGCCCCGAGATTTATAGGACCATACCGAGTTTTGGAGCGTATGAGAGAAGTGGCCTACAAGTTGGAGTTACCCGAAGGACTGTCAGGAGTTCAAGATGTGTTTCACATTTCCCAGTTGAAGAAGTGCCATGCAGAGATGGCCAATATTCCCCTGTAAGGACGCTTGACCCTGGAAAGGATAATGATGTTCCACGAAGTGGAATATGGACTTCATGAGTATAAGTTTTTACCTCGGTATGTGGGAAATCCCACGAGGATGAAGAGATGAAGTACTATTGGATATAAAGGAGGTGTGATGTTGGTAATATGGAGCAATGGCAACCCCATGACAAGTCTGAGTACTCACGTCTTGGTTTGGTGCCAATAGAAGGAAGGAAGACAGTACAATTGGATGGATTTAAGAATACTAGGAAGTTGGAACAATGATCAGTTGCCCGATGATAAGTTCAAGGACTACAAGTGATGAGATGGGCCATAACCCACAGGCCCCAGGACCTGCCAAGAAGCAAGCACACTCTTGCTGAAGGAAAAACCCTGGAAGAGGGTATGCCCTTATCGATAGATGATCTTATAGGAGTAACACAAAACCTGAGAGTTGTGAAGGAACGATAGATGGTTGTTTGGCTTGCAGAATCTATGGATATATCCGAACTTCATTCGTCGACAAGAAAAATTCTGCAATGCTTGTGAGGATGACCGAGTGTTAGTATGCGAGATTCGCTAAACTGTATACATGGTAATGATTTGGGTGTGGGATGGATTGATCACCATACCGACTTACTCCTATTACTCGCCTTGATATATGGGATGGTAAATCTGAGTGACTTGCCTATAGCAGAGAGACGGCGATATTAAACCTTGTTTAAACCATAGAATGGTATAAGTATTTTTCCCTTGTACACGGCAGCTTTGCCAACCGTAGGTTATACGGTGAGGTTCAACCCAGACCCATTCCTACAGGAGAAACCCTAAATGATTGACCACCATGAGATATCGATAGTTGTTTAGTTTTGGCGCCAGACCCGTCAGCTAAGAAGACCCAATCTCGGAATAACCCTACCAAGATGGAAAGGACAGAAGAATTGAGGAAAAGGTTATGCCACTACCAGAAGAGCTCAGAGAAGGAATTTTTCTCGAGGATCTGAGAAGACCGACACTGTCAAGAATAAGGATGGAGTATATGAGTTTCGATGGAGCTGTAACCATGCTTCTAAGGGTGGTAGCACCCCAGACCCCTGTGATGATCGATGGATTTTGAGGAGACCCCCAAACCCAAACCTTTTCTTGCTAGTCTCTCCGAATCTCGAGGACGAGATTCCTTTTAAGGGTGGTAGGTTTGTAACAACCCAAATTTTCAATTTGGAATGTTATACATTAGATCATCATGCATATCTTATTTTCCTGCATTTTGGTCGATCCTAGAAATTTCAAGCAACTCAAGGACCTTCGGAGAGAGTTGGAGATTTCGTTATTTTCATATTTGAGAGTTTTCTCGAATTGAAAAGAGGATCATTTGATTTATTTATTTCATCTTCAATAATTTTTCCGATATCAAAAATATAAGAGAGGGAATAATATGACTTTCCCAAAATTGAGGTAAAATGAAGATATAATAAATAGATCAAATTTTTGTTTGCCGGAGTTTATTTGCATTTTATTCGGATAGGGAAAAATGCGCGTTTTCAAAAATTGCATTTTAGGTCCGGAGAAAAGTTCATTTTGTTCGACTCATTTTTAGGAGTCGGAGAAAATTTACTTTAGGTTTTTCGGAGTTCGTTTAGATCTCTTTTTGTTTTTTTTTCTGCGCGCTGAACCGTTTAAAAATAACAGGAAACTTACCGCAGGCCAGCCGCCGACCCCAGCCCAGCCTCCTGCGCGCCGTGCGCCAGGCAGGCGAGCGCCAGCCGCCGCCGCCTCTAGGCCGAATCCTTTTGGATTCTAGGCCGGCTCTTTCCTTGTTCCGTTTTCTTTTCTTTTTTCTTCTAGGACTCTTTTTCCTAATCCTAGTCTATTTCTTGTCCCCTACCCCAAGTAACCTCTCCCCTCACCTATATAAATACCCCCACACCCCCCCTCCAACACATCAAATCAAACCCCAAGCACCTCTCCTCCCCAAAGCCGCGCCTCACCCCGCGCCTATAGCCGCGCCGCCCCTCACTGCCGCTGCTCTTGTGCATCGCCGCCGCCGCCCAACGCCGCCGTTCGCCGGAGCCGTCTCGCTAGAACCTCGTCGAGGTAGCCGCGCCTCTCTCGGTTCGGTTTTTCTTATAAACCGTTCCGATTCTTTTCTTCTCTTCCGATTCGTTTTCTTTTCGGTTCTTCTCTAAACCGTTCCGGTTTTCTAGACCGGTTTTCCGTTTTCTTTTTCGGTTTCTTTTCTGAAAACCCTAGATCGGTTTTCGTTCTTCTTTTGGACCGTTCATCTCAAAGAACGTGATCACCGATTATTCCCGGTTAACGATGCCCGTTCGTTTAACCGTTCGTCTCCTTCTTTTCGTCGGATTTATTCCGCGATCGCGATCTTAGGATCCGATCTTCGTTCTAGTTTATCTTCTCGCCCGTTTATCAGAATCAGATGATTCAAGCGCCTGGAGTTTCGTTTCGAAACCGCCGTTCCGTCTAATCAACTTAAACAAGTTTTTGCCCCGGTAAAATTTGACCTAGATTCAACTTGCTAGAACCGAGTTGTTTTTCTCCGCCGTTTGTTTTCCGTTTCTTTGTTCGGTTCGTTCTTTCTTTGCAACCGGAGTTCTTAAGTTGAACTATCTGGTTCGTTCTCTTGTTCGAGTTTTACTTGTGCATTAGATGATTACTTATTGTGTGGTTACTATTGTTTGCTTACGATAGATTGACCGGAGTGTGACGAGTAGATCTCTCAAGAGTTTTAAGTACGAATCATCTTCATCTACATTGCAGGCAAGTTCACACTTTGATCATACCTTTTCTACAACCCATGTTTTATTGCATTAGATCAATCCTCTCACATTGCATGATTAGGATCTAATTAAATTGTGGGATGGGAAGTAGATGAGGTAGTACCTATTACCTATATTATTATGAAACCTTTGGGAGTTACTTCTACGTTTGCTTAATATGCCATGCTATGCTAGTAGACGTGGATTGGGTGAGTGATATCCATGACAGATGTGAGATTGATAATTTTAATGGTTTATCTAAGGTGGCAACTTAAACATACATTTGGGTGGATTGAGGCACCTGATGTCTATCAGGATTTGCCTGTTTTTTTTGGACCGCCACCCAGGCTCAAAGGGATCATAAGATCTTTCAAACTAGAAACTTACATGTGCAGCCACAAGCCATTATGGGCTCTGGCATAGTTGATTAAGTCGTGCGAACTCTTACGGGTAGACTAGCAGATGTAGGGGAAGTAGGTGTACCGGTCTACCCACATGTAAGGTGCTAGCGCTTCTGAAAGACTATGTCTCGGTCATCCGTTTCTCAAACACCCTGGAGTGCGAGAAACCAAACGGAGGCGATCGAGTCTTGTGGGGAAAAGTGCGCAAACCTCTGCAGAGTGTACAAACTAATCATGATTAGCCGTGTCCCCGGTTATGGACAACTTGAGTATCTAGCACTTGAATATCATGTGAATCTCAACATGTTACTTCTAATTAATGTTGTTGGGTTTTAATTACTTTTAATTGGGATTGAGAATGCTGTCAACCATTCTCAATATTTCACAACCACCCTGATAGTTAAATAAATTTATTCCTTTGCAGTAGGGAAAAACTGGCTTTACGCAAAAACCTTATAACCATAGAGCTTTCCCACCAGCCAAATATGCATATAGTGATAGCCATTGTTCATCATTTTCTCTATGGTGTGAATTTGACAGTACATTCAAAGTACTGACCCGTTTCGGGCTGCAACGTCTTATGTTGCAGGTTTCTTACGACGAGTAAGTGATACGTTAGGGTTACGATTTCTACACTCAACTTTGCCGTTGGTGTTGATGGGAATCCACAACCTTGTTGCTTCCGCTATTTTGGATTGAGGTAATAGTATTTACGTTACTTTACACATGTGATTTACCTCTGCTATAAATCCTTCGAGTACTGTGTGTGTCAGCATACTGATCCAGGGATGACACATAAGCACAGAGACTTGATCCATTCGGGTCGGATCGCTACACCGGCTAACTCGGTTGTCATGGTGCAAACCATCACTGTTGACAGAGAGTTGTTTCTAGGAGTGGTGCTTGATATGATCTTTTCTAGACATTGGTGCGTGTGTGGTGTGTGATACGATCTTTTCTGCTCTGTGATTCTGATAGATTCTTCTTTGATCTTGTGTACCTGTACTGTAGCATCTGTATGTACTGCTTAATCAATATAATCAAGTGTTCACTTGCATTCATTAGTTTTCTGTAAAAATCTAATTTAGTATGAATCAATCTAATCAAGTGAGATGAACAATTTCATTCTATTCCATCTCTCAAACCAAAAACCAATATGTAATCGTTCCATTCTTCGGAATTGCTCCTACCGAACACAAAGGCGGAACAGACCCACGCTAGTGGAATTAGAGCTGGATCTAGATTCTCTAATCATCATAATTAGAAGCCTAGTGTGGTTCTAATCTCCTTCCCCTAATTCTCCGGCGACGACTAGCTCTGGACGATGAAGCGCTGTCAGATCGTGAAGACCGTACTGATACGTCTCCAACATATCTATAATTTTATGAAGTATTCATGCCATTACTGGAGATGGACCAGACGAAGTTCAGGGGAGCAACAAGCTCAGGGGGCTTGCCCTGGGGGGGGGGGTGGTGTAAGTGCATCTAGTGCCACCCCTAGTTGGTTTTGGAGTATTGACGACAAACCTGGTTGAGGGACTAATGTGTTTTTGAGAATTGCAGCACAACACAGGTAGTAGTCCCTCATTGATTCGGTTTACCTACCGAAGATGACCCCTAAAAATGTATGAAGACATTGAAGACAAAGGTGGTATGTGAAGACATTCACATTGAAGACTATGACAAGAGAAGACATTGCGTGAAGACTATGGAGCGCGAAGACTTAGCTGTTTCGCTGTTTCCTTTTCTTCTTTGTTGAGTCATAGGAACCACCGTACTGTTAAGTGGGGTCCCAGTGAACAAAGTCAGAGTGACTGAAGTGATGCTTAACCAAAATCCTATGTCTTCGAGCGAAGACAATGAGAGAAAAACTTATCCAGAGCTGGATAAGTCAGCTTTACTTGTAGCCCAAGTAAAGTTGCCGCGTGTGTTTGAAATTTGACCGTTGGAACACGTGTCAGCTCCTTAGTGACCCAGGGTCATTTCGGACATATCAGGTTGGGTTGCCTAGTGGGTATAAATAGCCCACCCCCTACACCATAAATTGGTGGCTGCTTAGAGTTAGTGCACAGCTTTTGTCGTTTGAGAGCAACCCACCTCGAAGCCTTTGAGAGAGAAATCCTTGCGAGGACAAAGCCCTAAACACCCAAAGCCAAAGAGTGTTAGGCATCACTGTAGTCTTCCTGTCTTTGTGATCTGAAGACTTGTTACACTTGAGGACTATGAATCCTCCAGCCGGTTAGGTGTCGCGTTCTGATCATCCAAGAGTCATTATGGATTGCCGGTGAACGAAGTCTGTGAAGGTTTGGAAGTCTACCTTGAAGACTTACTAGAGTGATTGAGCGAGGACTGGGTGTCCTTAGCTCAAGGGGAATAAGGTGAAGACACGGTCTTCTAAGTTAAATCTCAGCCTTCCTAACTAGATGTACAGTTGTCACAGCAACTGGAACTGGTCCAATAAATCTTTGTCTTCAACAAGCAACTGGTTCTATCCTTCCCATCTCTTTATTTACAGTTGGTCCTTGTGAAGTCATTGCCTATTTGCATTGTCCATTTGTCTTCACTATGTGACTGTTTATTCTGATTGGTTTCATACTATCTTCATCCTGACCCGTACTGCCTAGCTAATATTAGTCTTCGTGCTCTCACTTCATTGAATACTTGACTATGGCTTGTATAGTGTAGTCTACCTTCCGCTGCATGGTTATAGGTTCATTTCTATCGTTTGTCTTCGAAACTCCCATGTTTTGAAGACTTCCATAAAAATCGCCTATTCACCCCCCTCTAGTCGATAACTAGCACGTTCAATTGGTATCAGAGCAAGGTACTCCCTTGTTCTATGTGATTCAGTTTAACCACCTAGAGTTTTAGCTAGTTCGACTGCAGGGATAATCAAAGTCTCCGCCGCGTGCCCCGTCTTTGATGGAACTGAATATCCCTACTAGAAGAATAAGATGCGCATGCATCTTGAAGCCATTGATGTTGACCTCTGGTATGTCGTCAAGAATGGCATTCCCAAGGCTGGTGAAGGTGTCACCGCTGCTGATGTCAAGAAGTTCGTTCAACTGGATTCCACTACCAAGAACATCATCTGTGGTCGTCTGACCAAAGGGCAGTATGGCCGTGTGAGTGCTCTGGAAACATCGAAGCTAGTCTGGGACTGGCTCTCCAAGGTCAACGAAGGCGTCTCAACCCAGAGAGATCAAAGGATCAGTGTCCTTCGCAACCTCTTCAACCGCTTCAAGAGAAACGACAATGAGAATGTTCATCTCACGTTTGATCGCCTCACTGACATCACAAATGATCTTCAAGCTCTCGGCGCTACTGAGATCACCAAGCATGAAATCGTCAAGACACTCCGGAGATCACTTGACAACTCGTTTGACACCCTAGCCCTTATGATTCAAGAACGCCCTGACTTCAAGACACTCGATCCGTCTGACATACTTGAAAGGCTCAACACACATGAGTTTCAGCTTTCTGAGAAAAGAGATATCTACGGTCCCAACTATGGCCGAACTCGCACCTTGAAGGCAAAAGCTGTTTCCTCATCTGAAGAAAAATCTGACTGTAGTTCTGATGATCCTGAAGACATTGGAAAGGAGCTTGCTATGCTTGTGAAGAAGTTCCAGAAATTCACAAAGAAGAAAGTCTTCAGAAAGTCTTCACGATCCATATCAAGGAATGATGAAGCTTCTACTAATGACTACAAGAAGAGAACATGCCACAAGTGCAAGAAACCTGGTCACTACATCTCTAAGTGTCCGCAGTGGGACAATGAGAATGACAAGAAGAAGAAGAGCAAGGAATATGATTCTGACGACAAGAAGAAGAAGAAATACTCAAAGCCTTCTTCCAAGTCTTCATCACACGAGAAGAGCTCATCTGGCAAGGCTCATGCATTTGTTGGCAAGGAAATGGATTCAGAGGAGGAGTCTGCTTCTGAGGAGGTGGAGGTGGAGTCTGAGGAGGAGTCCGACTCTGGCGTTGCAAGTCTGGCTACAACCTACATTGCCAAGTCCATCTTCAACACTGAAGACAACGAGTTCGTCACTGACGCCGATGCTAATGACAAGGACAACTCCGCTCACACCTATTGCTTCATGGCACACGGTGCCAAGGTAAACTCACGCAATGCTCACTATCAAACATCCAGTGAAGATGACTTTGATTGTGGTTCCAAACCCAGCTATAAAACACTTGCTAAAATTGCAACCGAACAACAGAAAGCTATGGAACATATTCAAAAACTGTTAGACAAAAGCGATGACCTGTTGGACGCTGAAATGACTCGATCTTAGTCCTTAATTGAAGACATAAAAAATCTTCATGTGAAGTATGAGGAACTTGAAAGTCGTCATGAAACGCTCTCAACAACTCATGAAAAGCTTCCCTATGATTATCTTCAAAGGAAGCAAGAACTTGAGAAATTGAGAGCGGTTCATGAAGATCTTCAAAAGGAAAACGAGTCACTTCATGCTGAACAGATCAGTCCCGCTCAGGAAGGATTTGAACCACCATGTCTTAAATGCCTTGAGCGTGATAACACTACTTCTGTTGCTGAATGTTCTAATGCTGCTACTGTTGCAATATCTTCAACTGTTGATGTGGTAACTAACCCCTCTGCTGAGGATTCCACTGCTATTGCTGATGAAAATGCTAGGTTGAAGACATTGGTTGAAACAGGGATGTACAAAAGTCTTAAAGGGCATCAAACACTATGTGATGTCCTCAAAAGGCAGATTCTGAACCGAAACCCTAGGAAAGAGGGTGTTGGGTTCGAAAGGAAAGTAAATGCTGATGGCTCTTACTGGAAGCCTGAGCAGTACCCCAAAACCACATGGGTGGCTGCAAAGGAACCTTCAGTGGATCCATCCACCCTATCTGGCTTCACTTGTGATAATCCTATTGTCATTGATGAATCCTTTGATGCAAACTATAAACTGTTTAGGAATCAGAATGGTGAAGTGTTTGCCAGGTATATTGGTACTAACTGCAGGAATGGGCCACCTATGAAGAAAGTCTGGGTGCTCAAAAGGTGTCTGGAGAATCTTCCTGTGAATGTCGTCATGACACCACAAGGGAAGAAGACAAACCCCAGACCACATGCTTCATATGGTCCAAAGGCTTCATACAGACAGATGACTCACCTGAGTCGCACTAACACAAATGTTTTGCAGGGAAATCATACCCATGCCTATGAATATGAGTGTGTTTCATCGAACCGCCATGTTCATAAGACCAAGAACTACTCTGCTTATTCCTATGAGTATTATTCACCTCCTGCAAAACTATTTGCCAGGGCTTCAAAGCCAAAGTTCTCAGATGCTGCACTTAGACTCATTGCTTCGAAGCCACCCTTGAAGATGTGGGTGGCTAAGAAAGCTTAACTCTCTTTTATAGGGAAAGGTCTCCAGCCGAAAATCATATGCGTCTGAAGCTATTGCTGGGGACCTAAAACATCTTGTAGGGCGCAAGATCAAATGCCCAAATGGTCTTATTATGTATTTCGTTCCTGAGTCGCTTGCTATTTGTCCTATCAGTCCTAACCTCGATCTAAGCTGTCATAATCCACTTGCTCGTCAAATGTTTATGCTTCACAGTGCTCTTCGTGAAGCCTATCCCCCTAACTGCACTGTAGGGTATGACACCAACTGCTTCAGAATGGATTATTGATAGTGGATGTACTAATCACATGACTGGCGAATGAAGTCTTCTCATGGACTCAACCTTATGTCCATCTGACAAAAGTCACATCACATTTGCTGATACTGGTAAAAGCAAGGTATTGGGTCTAGGTAGAGTTGCAATCTCAAAGGATCAGCACATGGATAAAGTGATGCTTGTTGAATCCCTTGGTTTCAACTTAATGTCTGTCTCAATGCTTTGCGATTTGAACATGATTGTGATATTTGGGAAATATCGTTGCCTTGATCTAATGGAATTTGACAAGTCTCTAGTCTTTGAAGGGTATTGGAAAGATGATTTGTACATGGTAGATTTCCCAGCAGGACCACAGCTTGCCGTATGTCTTCTTGCAAAAGCTTCAGAGTGCTGGCTCTGGCATCGGAGGCTAGGGCATGTTAGCATGAGGAACTTGTATTCTCTTACAAAGAAGAAGCATGTCATAGGCATCGATGGCGTCAAGTTCAAGAAGGATCACTTATGCGGTGCCTGCGAAGGTGGAAAGATGACGAGGGCCAAGCATCCCTCGAAGACAATCATGACAACGACTCAACCCTTCGAACTGCTACACATGGACCTCTTCGGCCCTACTCACTACTCTACCCTTACTACTACTACTTGTCTCTATGGCTTCATCATTATTGATGACTATTCAAGATATACATGGGTACATATAATCCTCTACAAGATTGAAGTGTAGGATGTCTTCAGACGCTTCACCAATCGAGCCATGAACAACTATGGCGTCAAGATCAAGCACATCAGAAGTGACAATGGCACTGAATTCAAGAACACCGGCCTCGACACTTATCTTGATACATTGGGCATCACTCATGAGTTCTCAGCTCCGTACACGCCGCAGCAGAATGGCATCGTGGAACACAAGAACATAACACTCATTGAGATGGCTCGGACGATGCTCGATGAATACACGACACCAAGAAAGTTCTGGTCGGAAGCTATTGATACTGCATGCCATGTCATCAACCGTGTTTATCTTCACAAGCTTCTGAAGAAAACATCCTATGAACTCCTCACTAGTAAGAAGCCAAATGTTAGTTACTTCAGAGTATTTGGTGGTAGGTGCTGGATCAAGGATCCACATCACACTTCAAAATTTTCACCGAAAGCACATGAAGGTTTTATGCTTGGTTACGGAAAGGATTCGCACTCCTATAGAGTCTTCAACGTCTTTCACTATAAAGTGGTTGAAACTGTGGATGTGCGGTTCGATGAGACTAACGGCTTGCAAAGAGAGCACCTGCCAAATGTGATAGATGAAGTTCCACCTAGTGAATCCATCAAGCTTATGGGAACTGGAGAAATCATACCATCTGAAGTACAACCTGAAGAGGAACTTATCATTTTTGTACCAAATCAAGCTGAAGACAATGCTCAGCCTGAAGACAATCCTTCAAACAATGACAATGATCAGCAAGAGCAAAATCTTCGTCCAGTTCATCCTCGTGTTGCAAATGAAGTACAAATTGAGAAGATAATTGATAGCATCAATGCACCTGGTCCACTCACTCGTTCAAGGGCAACACAGCTAGCAAATTTTTGTGGGCACTTTGCATTTGTCTCAATATCTGAACCCAAGAAAGTTGATGAAGCCTTCATGGAACCTGAATGGATTCAAGCTATGCAAGAAGAGCTTCAACAGTTTGAGATGAACAATGTATGGGAACTGGTCAAGCGTCTTGATCCTCGTAAACACAATATCATAGGCACTAAATGGATATATCGCAACAAGCAAGATGAGTATGGTCAAGTTGTCAGAAACAAGGCTCGTCTCATTGCTCAAGGATAAACTCAAGTTGAAGGAATTGACTTCGATGAAACATTTGCTCCTGTGGCTAGGCTTTAAGCTATACGCATACTGCTAGACTATGCAAATCATCATAACATGCTTCTGTATCAAATGGATGTGAAGAGTGCCTTTCTCAATGGCAAGATTGAAGAAGAAGTGTATGTTGCACAACCGCCTGGTTTTGAAGATCCAAAACATCCTGACATGGTTTACAAGCTCAACAAGGCACTGTATGGCCTCAAACAAGCCCCTCATGCTTGGTATGACACACTCAAGGACTTCCTGAAGAGCAAAGGCTTTAAACCTTGTTCCCTGGATCCCACACTCTTCACGAAGACATATGATGGTGAACTGTTTGTGTGCCAAATATATGTGGATGACATTATCTTCGGCCGCACTAATCAGAAATACAGTGATGAGTTTGGACACATGATGCAAGAGCAATATCAGATGTCCATGATGGGTGAGCTGAAGTTCTTCCTTGGTCTTCAAATACGGTAGCAACGCAATGACATCTTCATATCTCAATAGAAATACTTCAAAGATTGCCTGAAGAAGTTTGGAATGCAAGACTGCAAAGGTTATACGACACCAATGCCAACCAAAAGCCATCTGAGTCCTGACGCCAATGGTAAAGAGTTCAATCAAAAGGCATACCGCTCCATGATTGGTTCTTTTCTTTATTTATGTGCATCCAGATATTATGCTTAGTGTTTGCATGTGTGGTCGATTCCAAGCGGCACCAAAGGAATCACATCACTTAGCTGTGAAGCGAATTCTTCGATATTTGGCTTACACCCCAACATTAGGATTATGGTATCCGAAGGGCTCAGATCTAGTCGGATTCTCGGATGCTGATTATGCTGGTGACAAGGTGGATCACAAGTCTACATCAGGCACATGCCACTTTCTGGGACGATCACTTGTTTGTTGGTCTTCAAAGAAGCAGAACTGTGTATCTCTCTCCACTGCTGAATCTGAATACATTGCTGCTGGATCTTGCTGCGCTCAGCTTCTATGGATGAAGCAAACACTCAAAGACTATGGCATTCATCTGAAGCAAGTGCCACTCTACTGCGACAATGAAAGCACCATCAAGATTGCCAACAACCCAGTTCAACACTCGAAGACAAAGCACACTCAGATCCGTCATCACTTTCTCAGAGATCATGTCATGAAGGAAGATATTGATATCATTCACGTCAACACAGAAGAGCAACTGGCAGATATCTTCACAAAGCCCTTGGATGAGAAAAGGTTTTGCAAGTTGCGGTGTGAGCTAAATATCTTGGAATCCTCAAATGTCCTGTGATCATGCACACATCCTAACACTTATGCATGTTTGATGACTTAGATGTGCAACACACGAAGTAACGTATATCTTCAATTAATGAAGACTTACACTCTAAGTGTGAATACATTAACGCGGAATTTGACTTCTGAGCGCCACGATAATTATGCGTCGTGTCTGGGTCTAATACTTCCTATACGGTGGGTAACACCACCACCAAACTTTTGTTTGGAGTGTTTTCTATTGGCGTTACATTTGCTATGTCTTCACATTTGGTTTGTCTTCAAATTTCTACATGTCCTCATGTTTATCTTCACTATTGAGTTAGTCTTATTCAGATATATTCATATATTAGTGCTCTGTCCTCTACAACATTCACTTATAGCTATGTCTTCTCGTTTTGAATCTTTTGAACTAAGTGAATGTGATCGGACCCTAACCTTTCTATGGTCCCATCTCAAATCTATCTATCCAAATCATATGCTTTCTATTGAAACTGTCGAATGTCTTCTCTGCATCCTTGTCAGCAGAAGATACGGAGACAAACATTAAATCTGTTTTAAATGCTCAATCCTTTTTGCCTGAAACCCGGAGAAGCGGGAACGACCACCCGACAATCCAGGCGTGCGTGGGAACGTGGAACAACCTCCAATGTGTTGCATGTTCGCCACGTGTCCTTCAGATGTGAACCGCCAGGGGCACCTGCGTAATAACACTGCGCCGTCCCTGTCCTTATAAATACACGCCACACCCCAGTCATTATCTCTTCTTCCACTTATCCTTCTCACACAAACCCTAGCGCCACCGCTAGCCCTCAATGACACCGGCGATGAAGCGCTTAGCTGCCGTGACCTCACCGACACCGTCCTCACGCCGGCCGCGTACATCGTCTTCTCCACCGTCGCCGTAGGTGTCCTCCGTCGCCAAGTTAGGGCACGGAAGATCGAACTGCTCGGCCTCATCTCCTACTCTGTCTAGCAGTTCCTCAAGTGGTAAATGAAAACTCTTTTTACAGTCCTTTTGATCCGATAGATTCATCCTTTTCAACCACAAGTGGTTTATATCCCAACAAATTGAATCTATCCTTTTCTGCATCTCATAACATGCCTAGTATGTTCACTTATGCATCACAAAGTAGTTAGATTCCTCACTTGTACTTATTCGTGGATTCGTACAAATCTGGAACCAACTCTCTACATATGAGTGAATGTCTTCGCACTATGAGGTCAATGTCTTCTAAACTGATTTATCTTCAAAATCTTCTGAGAATGCATATGACCTCCTCCCCTTCCCTCGCATCTCTAATGCTGTCAC
This sequence comes from Triticum dicoccoides, assembly GCF_002162155.2. Lineage (NCBI taxonomy): Eukaryota > Viridiplantae > Streptophyta > Magnoliopsida > Poales > Poaceae > Triticum > Triticum dicoccoides. Next base: position 289,327,034 of record NC_041392.1, read on the forward strand.
AGGTACATGTCTGTGGGAGAATCCCTTGGTTCTCATAGTCTGCATTCATTTGCAGAGTTCTTACAACATCACATCAATTCTCCCGAAGCTAATTCCTGTCTGACCAGCCGAAGGAAGCCTTTGCAAGTTCTGAAGCCATTCAGTCTGAACTTCATGGTGATAGAAAAATCATTCAGGAAGGGCGGTAGACCGCACCGTGAAAACACTGCTAAGGACCTGCCACCGGATCTCTATGAGCTATACAAGTCAGATCCAGAAGAGACCTATGGAGAACACAAGAACCGAATCCAATGGATTCGAAGACATTGGGCAGAGGAATGGTTCAAGTACAAATTTTCCACTGACGAATATGCTGAAAAGAATGCCATCAAGGGCCCTTGGGGAGATATTATATACAAAGGTCTTCAGCCCAAGTCGAACTCCGAAGCTATTGCTCAAGGATTCTACCCTTGCATGATCCATGGACCTTAGCCTGCTAGTGCCGACCCATCCTGTCTGTTATGGTGTCGTTAAGACAATCTCTTTAAGTGCAACTTCCAGTTTGCCAAAACTTCTGCCAAAGAGAACAAGAAGTCGCTTGGGTTAGACTTCAACCCCGGCCCCTTTGCTGCTCGTGCCGACGGCACACGCGATGCTGAACCCAATATTGTTGGGCCCTTCTACAACCTTGAAGGTCTCATCACTCACATTCAGGTTCAAGGGGCAGCCGTGGATCACTCTGCAGATGACGCTGATTCTGACGAAGCGCCTGCACCACCAAAGCCTGTGAAGCAAAAGAAACCAAAGGCTTCAAAGCTCTCCTCTGCACCAAAGGTCTCGCGGGTGAAGCCTCTGGTCACTACACCTCCTAAAGCCAGTGTGCAGTCTGAATATCTCTCTCGCATCTCCAAGTCTGACAAGATGAAGAAGCCCATGCAACCAACTAGTCAAGCATTGACCCCTGCTGCCGTTCTGAGGAATGAGAACGAAGCCATTGATCTGTCTAGCGATGACGATCTTGGCGATGATGCTCTTGAGCTGCTTATAAAGAGCAAGCAAGAGGAAGAAATCTTCAATGATCTTCCCCTCTTTGATGTGGAGATCCTGTACAAGTTCATTGATGAGTGGTTTGACAGCCCAGACCTCGCTTTTGATGATCTTCAACTCCCAATTGGCCTCAGCGTCTCTTTCCATGGAGCCATTTCTCCTGAGCTAGGTCTTGCACAGAAAATTGTTGAGCTGAAGCACAAGATTGATTATGAAAAGGCTCAGTTCAAGAAGCACATGGCCAAGCTCAACGTGGAAGACGTCCAAAACTTCAAGGTCATGCTGCATGAGCTCAAGGAGGCGTTCCACAAGAAACGTCAAGAAGCTAAAGGTTCTCGAGAGCGCATGAAACACCTGGCTGCCAAATGTGTTCAAGGCTACAATGAAGCTGAAAAGCGCAAGGCTTTGGGGCGACCAGGCATCGACCCCAGAATGGCTGCCAAGAAGAAGAAGAAGCCTGTTGTGGCCCAACCAGAAGCATCAAGATAGGAAGAACGTCGCATTGTCTTCCCGGCCAGTATGACAGGCTCGAAGCCTAAAGTCCCCACAGTGGCTTCCGAGCTCAAGAAAATAAGGGCAGTTGAAGCCGAAGCCTGAAAGCGCAAGACCAAGGCCACCACTGATGATGCTCCACTGACCAAGAAGAGAAAAACCAAGAAGAAAGATCGGGTTGCTCCCACAGAGCCCCTTGTCGTCGAGCCGATCTCAGTGGCTCGTCCTGCATCTGAACATAGTGAGTGCCGGTTGATAGTTCATGAGCCTGCTTCCATAGAGGCTCCTGAAGCTGAAGACATTCCAGCTGTTGACCCCACCGCAGCTGAAGACATTGGTCATCAAGACAATGTTGAAGATGATGAAGTCCTTCCTCAGATCGAACACAATGTGGTATCATCGCCTGTTCTCACGCACAGCGAACTCATCAGCATTGGTCGACCATTAACACCAATTGCTCAGGATGACTCATGGGCTGATCACCCACAAGACTCCCCCCGTCGAGAAGAATCACCAAGTACCCCCCACCTCAAGTCACCACTTTGGTGCTTGAAGACAATGACTTTGTGGCCCAACCAACTCCATCTTCACAAGCGTCGCCAGCATTCCGCAGGCTTCGCAAAGGACCAAGGCCATAGGTCACTCTGTCAAGTGTTCCAGAAGGAGAAGAGCGCCAATCTATTTCACGCCAAGTCTTTCCTAAAGCCTCTCCTACTACAAACATCCACGAGTCTGAAGCCAAAGCTGCTGAAGATATTCCGGCTGCATCAGCCGATGAACAAGAAGAGCCAAGACATGAAGAAGAACGTGTTGCTACACCCCCAACCAACCCTGAAGTTGTTCTCGAGGAGAACGTGTCCGGCCCTCCAGCTACTTGAGTGGAGGTTGATAACATTGAGGCAACCACCAACACCCATAATGAAGCCAATGATGTTGTCATGGCTGAAGCTACTGTGGCGCCTGAAGCTAATGTGGTGCCAGAAGTGATTGCACCTGAAGCCAATGTTGCTCCTGACGCAAATCTGCAGCCAGAAGTCAATGCCACTACTCTTGTACCACCTCCACGGCCACACACCCTTGAGCAAGCATTCTATCAAGGACAACTTACCACCGTCTGCTGGCCCATTCTGGTTCCTCCACCTGCTGCCGGTCCGCAATTTGACTATCATGTGGAGCATAGGCCTCAGGTCTAGAAGCCAAAGCTAAGGCTACCAAGGTTTCCAGGTACTGCAACTTCACCAGGATCGTTTAATCTGAATGGCTTCAAGGCACACAACACATTCTTTGATAGTGCCAAGAACCCCTACACAAGGCCAAGAATCTCCTCAGATCGATTCTGGAGTTATCAGCAGCACAGCTACTATTCCTGCATCTTATATAATTAGGGGCGCATTTTCCCTCATATGTGTCTAGACAGTGAAGCCATGGCTGGCCTGCCCTGCCTAGAAGAAGCCCTTGACTGCTTCAAAGATGCTAGTCTTCTCCCATTTGTTACTGCAAACGAACATTGGAGCGAGGAACTTCTGCTTCAATTCTATGCTACCCTCCACATTCGTGGCTACAATAGGGATCCGAAGACATGGATCCTTGAGTGGATGACGAGCGATGTACATCATGAAGCTAAAGCCCAAGACATCATTGAGCTTACAACCCTGCCCACTCCTGGCGAACATTATGAACCAGGTTGTCAACTACACCAGAATGCTTTGGAGAGCATATTCCAGAAGCCAGAGCCTAATTTGAGCCAAATGCTGAGCATGATGAAGCCTCTGCCACGCGACGGTGAATACCCAACAGAATTCTTTGTTTAAGATCTAGAGTATCTGCCCAGCACCATTTATCACATCATCAAGCAAACTCTATGGCCTGTCAAAGGACATTCTCTGCAGCAAAGCTTGGAGGAGCAATGAAGACTTTGGTTTTCTATATCTTCAATGGCATCAGCTTCAATGCTCAAGACTTTTTCATCAGGCAGCTGGCTGCATCTGGCTCCGACATCTTTGGTCTAAAAATCTACGCTCCATGGGTAATGCGCCTTATAAAGCTTCACTCTGCAATCAACTATCAGCCTTCTGCATGCAATCATCTCATATTCTTGCCAGAGGTTGATCTGTCTGTTGAAGCCATCTATCCAGAGCCTGCCAAAGAGCCTGTTACTCTTCACAATGCTGATCACCAAAGCTTCTTGAAGGAGTTCAGGCCGTTTCTCGTGTTTATCCCCTGGCTGGCAATACACGTGCCCCTCGCACTCAAACTGAAGCCACTAAAAGCACCATTGCTCAAAGGTGTAACGCCCCAAGACCGTTGTGCCAGGTGTCCTCCAGTTATTCGATGTTGTTTGCCTTGTCATTTGCTTGCGTGGCGCATCTTGTCATGTCATCATGTGCATTGCATCATCATGTTTTCAAAACCTGCATCCGTCCGGGTTTCCCCGTTCTTTCCGTTGTCCGTTCCGAGCCAGACAAACTTGCACGCGCCTGCGGCACGTCCGAAATATCATTTTATAAGTGGCCGGAAAATGTTCTCGGAATGGGATGAAAGTTGGTGTGTGGTCTTAGTATAGTGTAGATAGACCGCCTGTCAAGTTTCATCGCATTCAGAGTTCGTTTGATAGCCCAACCGTTAAACTATAGTGGCATTATAGCCAGTCTAACGTCGAACGTTTTCGGTATCCGGAAACCGTGCCAGGCTGCATCTCTCCCCTCTTCTCTTGGACCAACCCACTCTCCACAGTCCACCTAGGCCCAGCCTACCCCTCCTTGCACAGTGCATCGAACCCCTCGCGCGCGTTCGGAAATTGTCCCGGACCCGACCCGAGCAGTCGCCACCGTTGTGTCCGGATCATCCCCAAACATCTACAAAACATCACCGGTTTCTCATTGGACTCTCCTAAGCTATTTATCCTCGACCGTCCGATTTTGATCGGAGGGACGAGTTAGCCCCTAACCTAAAACTCATCTGATATAAATACCAGATCCAACCCTAAAATCTAGGGGGTTTGTCCCATCGCCGCCGCCATCTTCCCCTTGTTTTCAGCGCCACCAAATCAACTCTGCAGCCGCCACAGCTCCTCCCGATCCAAGATCCATCCCCACCAATCCTGCCCGAGCACCTCGCCACCAATCCTCGCCGGCCATAGGAGCCCTCGCCGGCCGAACCACCACCGCAGGTCCAGCGCCCAGCCCCTGCTCCTTCTCTTCAGTCTTCCTTCCGTCTCCTGTATCTCTCTCTCAAACTCTCTCTGTCCAGGAGCACCACCGCCGCCATGGGAGTTCACCGGAGTGGAGCTCCTTCCTCGACACCGAGCGTGCCCCGCCGCCTTGCACGTTCACGCCACCGGCCGCCGGCGCCTCTGCTTCGAGGACCTCCTCGTCCCCAACCAGGAGCGCCGTCCGGTCCCGAGCACCACGCCATGGCCCCGCCGTCAAGGCCACTCGCGCCCCCTCTATCCCGTCGCCAGGATCGCACGCTGCAAGTCCCTGTCTCCAGCGCCGCCGCACCTTGGAAAGACTTGGTGGCTTCGTCCTCCTCTGAACCCCGCCGTCCTCGTCTTCTTGTGCGGCCAGCCGCCTCGACAGCGCCCGAAGCTTGGACTCCCGTTGCCGACGCCGCTGAGCTCCTCTGCCACCAAAACGGACTCCCCACGTGCGGATCTGACCACCCTCGCCTGCATTCGCCTGTTCCCGGCCATGCTCCATCGTCCTTCACGCCAGATCTCGCGCCGCTTGCTGATTTTTTCCCTTGCTGCTTTGCCCACGCGAGGTGAACGAAGACCATCGAGGAGCACGCGCCCGTTGACCTCGCCCGTCCCTGCCTCGATCCAGTGGGATCGGCAGGGGCGATCCATCCAGCGCCCGAGTGGCCGGCCTGCCAGCGCCCGAGGCCCAGCTGCGCCCCACTGCTGGCCTCACCTCACCACTGGACCGGGCCGAAGCCCGTGGTGAGCAGCCCAGTTACATCGGTTTCGGCCGTGATGTGTTTTTTTCCACAGGACGAATTTCTCTATTTACAGAAAACTGCATATTTACAGTATAGCCCCAAAACATCATGCATTTTATAACTCTCCAACCGTGCATCGGATTAAAACAAACTTAATATGAAACTTGCTTAGAATTTCATCTAGTTTAATAATATCCAACTTTCATCTATGTTTAAAATGTTTAAAATGATGTTTGTTTAAATTTGCTTAAATAACTTGCTAAAATGATCTATTTCATAACTAAATAACCGTAACTCGGAAATTAATAATCTTTATATGTAAATGGGGTAGAAAAATGCCTAGTTTAACATGGTGTACTTGTTTTGCATGTTTAATAACTCTATAATTGTGTTTAGGGCAGAACAGCACCAAACCTAATATACGCATATGGGGATTTGCCGGAATTGTTGTTCGTTGCTTTCGGCCTCATTTAAACTTGACTAGATGGGTAGTTTTTACTTATGCTTCACCTCTTGCCATGCTAACAACATTTAATATTGTTGAGTACACAAACAAGATCGAACTAAATAAGTCACGTGGTGTTTCGTCACTATGCAACGGAGTTGCATATTGAGCTCCACTTACTTTGTAGGATTGCTTGTGCACTTTGCCATGCCATGCTTCATTAAACCGGACATGCATCATACTTGGTTGTGCATCATGCCATATTCAGGTGTTGGTTGTTTACTATGTTGTGTGCTTCTTTCCGATGTTGCTTCTTTGGGTTGGTTCCGATAACGCCGCGTTTGTGAGGATCCGTTCGACTACGTCCGGTTGTCTTCTTCATGGACTCGTTCTTCTTCCTTGCAGGATTTCAGGCAAGATGACCATACCCTCGAAATCACTTCTATCTTTGCTTGCTAGTTGCTCGCTCTTTTGCTATGCCTACGATGCGATACCTACCACTTGCTTATCATGCCTCTCATATTGTTGAGCCAAGCCTCTTACCCACCTTGTCCTAGCAAACCGTTGTTTGGCTATGTTACCACTTTGCTCAGCCCCTCTTATAGCGTTGTTAGTTGCAGGTGAAGATTGAAGTTGGTTCCTTGTTGGAACATGGAGTTGTTGTTCCATGTTTGGAACATGGATATTTTGTTGGGATATCACAATATCTCTTATTTAATTAATGCATCTATATACTTGGTAAAGGGTGGAAGGCTCGGCCTTATGCCTGGTGTTTTGTTCCACTCTTGCCGCCCTAGTTTCCGTCATATCGGTGTTATGTTCCCGGATTTTGTGTTCCTTACACGGTTGGGTTATAATGGGAACCCCTTGACAGTTCACCTTGAATAAAACTCCTCCAGCAATGCCCAACATTGGTTTTACCATTCGCCACCTAGCCTCTTTTTCCCTTGGGAGTCACGCTCCTGAGGGTCATCATTATTTTACCCCCCGGGCCAGTGCTCCTCTGAGTGTTGGTCCAAACTAGAGCCCCTTGCAGCGCCACCTCGGGGAAACTCGAGGGCTGGTTTTAGTTGTATGGATTGCTCATCTGAGTGTGCCCTGAGAACGAGATATGTGCAGCTCCTATCGGGATTTGTCGGCACATTCGGGCAGTGTTGCTGGACTTGTTTTACCATTGTCGAAATGTCTTGTAACCTGGATGCCGAGTCTGATCGGAATGTCTTGGGAGAAGGAATATCCTTCGTTGACCGTGAGAGCTTGTGATGGGCTAAGTTGGGACACCCCTGCAGGGTTTTGAACTTTTGAAAGCCGTGCCCGCGGTTATGGGCAGATGGAAATTTGTTAATGTCCGGTTGTAGAAAACCTGAAGTTGACCTTAATTAAAATACATCAACCGCGTGTGTTGCCGTGATGGTCTCTTCTCGGCGGGGTCCGGGAAGTGAACACGGTGTTGGAGTAATGTTTGACGTAGGTTGTTCTAGGATCACTTCTTGATCATAGTTGTTCGACCGTGCTTTTGCCTTCTCTTCTCGCTCTCTTTTGCGTATAAGTTAGCCACCATATATGCTAGTCATTGCTGCAACTCCACCTCATACCTTTTACCTACCCATAAGCTTAAATAGTCTTGATCGCGAGGGTGTGAGATTGCTGAGTCCCCGTTGACTCACAGATACTTCCAAAACCAGTTTGCAGGTGCCGATGTTACCGAGCAGGTGACGCATCCAAGCTCAAGGAGGAGCTTGATGAAGATCTTGTCCTTTGTGTTGTTTCGTTCTAGTTGATCAGTAGTGGAGCCCAGTTGGGGTCGATCGGGGATCTGTGTAGCATTTGGGGTAGTCTTCTTTTATTTTGGGTTCCGTAGTGGACCTTGATTGTATCTGGTTGATGTAATGCTTTATTCATGTATTTTTGTGAAGTGGCGATTGTAAGCCAACTATGTATCTCTTTCCCTTATGTATTACATGGGTTGTGTGAAGATTACCTCACTTGCAACATTGCTTTCAATGCGGTTATGCCTCTAAGTCATGCTTCGACACGTGGGAGATATAGCCGCATCGAGGGCGTTACAAAAGGCCTCAGAAGTGATCTCGTGTTCTCAATGACCGAGAGCTTCTCATCGCTCTGCATCAGAAACAGGATAAGCATCATGACTAGCTCAAGCGTCAAATGCATAGCCTCTTGGTGGATGTCAATTGCATTCGCAACCTTGCCACCAAGAATGCGTTTGTCACTCATGAAACCTGTCGCCGGTCGTGGAAGAGTCTGACTCTGCTGAGCTCCGAAGATGATCTTCAACAGGATGGCTTCACGGAGAGATTCAAGTTTGATTCCACTCCTCCACAGAACTCTCACTTGCGTCAGACTCCCTCACTCAAAGACTCTGACTATTCTTCCTCAGCTGCAACTGTTAATGCCAGAGTCATTGATGACCAAGATGATGCTAACTCACCACCTCCAACTTCGGCGCGTATCGACTCTGCACCAAATTCGTCTGCACCACCAAACCTCAACGACGACCCTGCTGCTTCGCCTACTCCTCATGGGAACGAGTAGCAAGCTCTATGTCTTCAAACTTTTTGGTCATTACTGACAAAAGGGGGAGAAGCATATGAGTTTATAGTCTTCAAGCGGGTCCATATGGGCGGTTGCTATACTTTTGCTACATTTGCCTAGTGCTTACAACTCCCGCTTTTGATACATTTGGTTCTTTTGAGTTGTAACACTTAACCTTGATGGTCGTCTGCTACCTTTTCGTCAACTATGTGATGCGATGATAAATTCCGCATGTGCGATGATAAATCCCGCACGAAGTCATTTTGTAGACGTCCATTTTTCATTATGCATGTCATTATATTTGTTATATCCTTTCATGCATGATGAATTGTCTTCATAAGTAGAAGAGGAGCTCCGCAAATACAACCTGCCATGTGCATTTGCATTCAAAAGCAAAATACTTATATGCACATATTCAAGGGGAGCCTTTATGCTACTTACGAAGACAATACCTAAATCCTTTACAATTTCACATACTTTTATCCCCGCTGAAAACTTCAACGAGTTTGTCATCAATCACCAAAAAGGGGGAGATTGTAAGTGCATCTAGTGCCACCCCTAGTTGGTTTTGGAGTATTGACGACAAACCTGGTTGAGGGACTAATGTGTTTGTCAGAATTGTAGGACAACACAGGTAGTAGTCCCTCATTGATTCGGTTTACCTACCGGAGATGACCCCTAAAAATATATGAAGACACTGAAGACAAAGGTGGTATGTGAAGACATTCACATTGAAGACTATGACAAGAGAAGACATTGCGTGAAGACTATGGAGCGCGAATACTTAGCTGTTTCACTATTTCCTTTTCTTCATTGTTGAGTCATAGGAACCACCGTACTATTAAGTGGGGTCCCAGTGGACAAAGTCAAAGTGACTGAAGTGATGCTTAACCAAAATCCTATGTTTTCAAGCGAAGAAAATGAGAGCAAAACTTATCCAGAGCTGGATGTAGCGACCAAACCTCAAACAGTCTGATCTCTGTGCTCCGGTGTCATCCCTGGATCAGTAATGCTGACACCACACAGTACTCGAAGGATTTATAACAGAGTAGCAATCACACACTTATTACATCGAGTGTCTCAGAAGAGAACTTATTACAATAAATATGGCTTAAGGCCATCTAATAACGATAACAGCGGAAGGCTTGGAAGATAAGTGAGTCCATCAACTCCAACGGCATCACTGAGTATAGAACCACGACCTAAAAACTCCTTAATCGTCATCTGAAAAGTCTGCAACATTAACGTTGCAGCCCAAAACGGGCCAGCACATGGAATATGCTCGCAAGGTAACACATAGAGAGTAATGGAATGAAACAGCTATACTATATGGATATCTGGCTAGTGGAAAGCTCTATGGTTACAGTTTTGCGTAAAGCCAATGTTTCCCTACTTCAAAGGAATAAATTTATTTAACTATCATGGTAGTTGTTAAACATTGAGAATGGTTGACAGCATTCTCAATCCCAATTAAAAATATCATTAAAAAAACCCAACAAAATTAATTTAAAGTAACATGTTGAGATTCACATGATAATCCAGGTACTAGATACTCAAGATTGTCCATAACCGGGGACACGGCTAACCATGATTAGTTTATTACACTCTGCAGAGGTTTGCGCACTTTCCCCACAAGACTCGATCGCCTCCGTTTGGTTTCTCGCACTACATGATGTTTGAGAAGACGGATGACCAAGACATAGTCTTTCAGAAGCTCTAGCACCTTACGATTGGGTAGACCGTACCACCTACATCCCCTACATCTGCTAGTCTACCACTGTAAGAGTTCGCACGACTTAGTCAACTATGCTAGGGCCCATAATAGCCTGTGCCTGCACACGGAAGTTTCTAGTATGAATAGTCTCATGATCCCTTTGAGCCTGGGTGGCGGTCCAAAAGAAAACAGGCAAGTCCTGGAATACCCAGGTGCCTCAATCCACCCAGATGTGTATTTAAGTTGCCACCTTAGATAAACCATTAATTAACAAACTCACATCTGTCATGGATATCACTCACCCAATCCACGTCTACTAGCATAGCATGGCATAATAAGCAAACATAGGAGTAACTCCCAAAGGTTTGATAATAAACAAGTAATAGGTACTACCTCAACTACTTCCCATCCCACAATTTAATTAGATCCTAATCATGCAATGTGCGAGGATTGATCTAATGCAATAAAACTAGGTAGTAGGAAAGGTATGATCAAAGTGTTACTTGCCTTGCTGATGATCCGGGAAACCTAGCGATTCGAAGTAACAAGCGGCGCACTCCGGGTACTCTATCGCAAACAAACAAACAAGCATACAATAAGTACTCATATAATGCACGGGTAAAACTCAAATAAGAGATCTAACCAGAAGGTTCAACTAAGAACTCCGGTTTGCAAAAAGAATCAAATCGAACGAAGCAACGAAAGTCAAACGGCGAAAGAAAGCAACTTCGTTCTACTAATCTGGATCTAGGGCAATTTTTACAGTAGCAAAAACTTGTTTAAGTTGGTTAAACGGATAGAGGGTTTCAAGACGAAACTCCAGGCGCTTGAATCGCCTGATTCCGATAAACGAGCGAAAAGTTATACTAAAACGAAAATCTAATCAGGAATCGCGATCAGAAAAATCGCGGATTTAATCCGAGAAAAAGAAAAACGACCAACGTTCGCTAGAACGAGCGGACGGATGAACGCTCGCTATTTAAATAAATCGGAAAACCGATCTATTTAAAAAACCAAAACTAAAAAAACCGACGAAAAAACCGAACGATTTTTCAAAAAAGAAAAAAATGGCGGCACGGATTTTAAGGCGAGGCGAACCTCGGGCGGCGGGGCGGCGGCGGCGGCGTCCGGCGGCGCGGGCAGCGGCGGCGGCGGCGAGGCGGCGCGGGCGGCGAGGGTTTCGGGGGCGGCGGCTGGGCCTCGTGCTGGCTCCGCCCAGCTTATAAAGCCTAGTCGGGCTGGAGTCCTGGTCGGACACAGCCCGTAGGTCGGTTCGTTTTTTTAAATTATGATGCGCAGAAGAAAAATAAAAAGAAACACTAAACGGACTCCAAAAATCCCGAAATAAATTTTCCCGGGCTTCTAAAATCAAGCCGCACAAGGTGAACATTTATTTGGGGCCTAAATGCAATTTTGGAAAACGCACATTTTTCCTAAAAATCAAATAAAATAACAAAAACTCCGAAATAAAATCTTATTTGATTTTACTATTAAATCCTCAAATTTTCTTTATTTTGGGAAAGTCATTTTATTCCCTCTCTCATATTTTTTGTAATAGAAATAATTGATGATAAAATAAATAAAATCAAATGATCCTATTCGCAAAATTTGAGAAAACTCAAATATGAAAATAAAAAATTTCCAAACTCTCTCCGTGGGTCCTTGAGTTGCGTAGAAATTTATAGGATCAAACCAAAAGAAAATTAAAATATGATATGCAATGATGATCTAATGTATAACATTCCAAATTGAAAATTTGGGATGTTACAAACCTACCCCCCTTAAGGTGAATCTCGCCCTCGAGATTCGGGTTGGCTAGAAAATAGGTGAGGGTGGTCCTTGAGCAAATCTTCCTCTCGTTCCCAGGTGGCTTCGTCCTCCGTGTGGTGGTTGCACTGAACTTTGCAAAACTTGATAACCTTGCTGCGAGTGACTCGATTGGCAAACTCGAGAATCTTAACTGGTTTCACCTTCTGTTCAGACTCTTTAATCAAGTCAGGTCCAACAACTGGCGGTCTCCAACTTCGTCCCACGACAACGGTGTCCTGCACCTCCTTCCGTACAAAGCTTCGAAAGGGGCCATCTTTACACTGGTTTGGTAACTATTGTTGTAAGAGAACTCTGCATACGGTAAATTGTCGTCCCAACTAGATCTATAATCTAGCGCACAAGCTCTCAGCATATCCTCCAAAATCTGATTGACTCTCTCGGCCTATCCATCTGTCTGTGGATGAAAAGTTGTACTGAATTCTCGCCTGGTTCCCAAAGTTTCGTGTAACTGCTTCCAGAACTTTGAGGTAAACTGGGTTCCTCTATCTGATACGATACTCCTCGGAACTCCATGCAAACATACGATCCTGGTCATGTATATCTTTGCCAACTTAGCACTGGTGTAAGTGGTCTTTACTGGGATGAAATGAGCTACCTTCGTCAATCGATCGACTACAACCCAAATTGAGTCATAGCCTGAACGAGTCCTGGGTAATCCCGTGATAAAATCCATGCCTAACTTATCCCACTTCCATTTGAGTATCGGCAATGGTTGTAACAATCCTGCTAGCTTCTGATGCTCTGCCTTTACTCTCTGACATACATCACAAACTGCTACATATTCTGCAATATCCTTTTTCATTCCGGTCCACCAGAAAATGTCCTTCAAATCCAAATACATCTTGGTATTTCCTGGGTGAATCGAATATGGTGAATCGTGTGCCTCTTGCAGAATCAACTTCCTAATCTCCGGGTCATTGGGCATGTAAACACGGTCTTCAAACCATAGGGTGTCGTGTTCATCCTCACGAAATCCTTTAGCCTTTCCTTTGCTAAGTTTCTCCTTAATAGAGGCAATCTCCTTGTTAGTCTTCTGAGCTTCTCTGATCCTATCCATCAAAGTTGACTGAATCTCCAATGCTGCTACATAGCCTCTAGGAACTATTTCCAAACATAGTTCACGAAGATGTTCCGCTAACTCTATTGGTATTTCTCCCGTCATTATTGTATTGACATGGCTCTTATGGCTTAATGCGTCAGCTACTACATTAGCCTTTCCGGGATGGTAATGCAATCTCATATCATAATCCTTGCTGAGCTCCAACCATCTCCTTTGTCTGAGGTTTAACTCCTTCTGCGTGAAAATGTATTTCAAACTCTTATGATCTGTGTACACCTCACAATGGTTTCCAATGAGGAAATGTCTCCATGTTTTCAATGCATGCACTATGGCTGCTAATTCCAAATCATGCGTAGCATAATTCAACTCATGAGGCTTCAGTTATCTTGAGGCATATGGGACAACTCTCCCTTCCTGCATAAGCACTGCTCCAATTCTTCGACGTGAAGCGTCGCAATATACCTCATAGTCCTTGGTTTGGTCTGGCAAAATCAACACTGGTGAGGTAACTAAACATTTCTTCAACTCCTGGAAACTAGCCTCACATTCCTTAGTCCATTTGAACTTGGTATCCTTCTTCAACAACTCAGTCATAGGCTTCGCAATCTTTGAGAAATTCTCAATAAATCTCCGGTAGTATCCTACGAGTCCCAGAAAACTCCGTATCTCTCCAACCGTGGTCGGTGCTTCCCATTTGGTCACGGTATCAACTTTAGTGGGATCTACTGCTATTCCTTCTCCGGATATAACGTGTCCGAGAAATCCTACTTCCTTTAGCCAAAACTCACATTTGCTGAACTTGGCATACAACTGATGTTCTCTGAGCTTCTCAAGTACCAATCGCAAATGTTCCTTATGCTCTTCTTCATTCTTTGAGTAAACCAGGATATCGTCAATGAACACCACGACGAACTTATCCAAAAACTCCACAAATACTTTGTTCATCATGTTCATAAAATAGGCAGGTGCGTTAGTCAGACCAAATGACATAATGATATACTCGTATAACCCATACCTGGTGGTAAAAGCTGTCTTAGGTATATCCTCTTCTTGAATCTTCAACTGGTGGTATCTTGATCGCAGATCGATCTTGGAAAATACCTTAGCTCCTTGCAATCGATCAAACAGATCATTGATAATTGGTAGTGGGTACTTGTTCTTGATCGTTACTTCATTCAATCCTTAATAATCTACAACCATCCTTAACGATACATCCTTCTTCTCCACTAGAAGTACTGGCGATCCCCAAGGCGAAGAACTTGGGAGAATATATCCTTTATCCAATAACTCCTTAATCTGCTTCTTAATTTCCACCAAATCCTTTGCTGGCATCCTATATGGTCTCTTTGATATTGGCCCGGTGCCTGGCAATAGCTCAATCAAAAACTCAATATCTCTATCTAGTGGCATGCCTGGCAACTCTTCTGGAAATACTCCAGGGAAATCCCTTACCACTAGTACTTCCTCCTGCACAACTCCTGTTAAACAATTTACTTGAGTCCCTTTTGGCACATGCCGGGATACATACTTGATCCTTCTCCCTTCTGGGGTAGTAAGCAAAATTGACTTACTAGCACATTCAATATTCCCTTCATACTTTGACAACCAATCCATGCCTAATATCACATCCAATCCTTGGGATTCCAATACTATTAGGTCTGAGGGGAAAACATAGTTACCAATCCTTAATGGTAACCGATCACACCATCGACTAGCCATATACTCTGCTCCAGGCGAGGTTACTAACATGGGTGACCTAAGTGCTTGGGTTGACAGGTTATACTTATCCACAAATCCCCTTGAGATGTATGAATGTGATGCACCAGTATCAAAAAGAACGAGTGCAGTAAATGACTTAACCAAAAACTTACCTATTACTGCATCAGGGTGAGCTTCAACCTCCTCCACGCTAACGTGGTTCACCTGTCCCCTGTTGAAAGGGTTTGGCTTCTTCCCAGAGCTTCCATTGCTATTTCCATTTTGTATTTCAGGGCATTCATTGGCATAATGTCCGGTCTTCGAACACTTAAAGCAAGTGACTTGGCTCAGGTCTTTCTTGGCTGGGGTTGATGGGTTGGTGCGATTCTGGCCGTTGCTTCCTCCATTCCCATTACCATTTCTGGTGCCATTGTGATTGTGAGAGCTACCTCCTCCATGGGTATGCTGAAAATGTCCTCCCGGTCTAGGGGTAAAACGTGGCTTCTGCTGAGCTCCTGAATTGTACTTTCCTTGTCCATACTTCCTCTTGCGATTATCAATTTGTTGTTGCTTGCCTTCAATCATAAGAGCACGATCTACCAACTCCTGATAGTTGTTGAAGGTTGCTACCATCAACTGCATGCTCAACTCATCATTCAGTCCTTCTAGAAACTTCTCCTGCTTCGCTGCATCCGTAGCGACGTCATCTGGGGCATAACGTGCTAACTTACTAAAGTCCTCCACATACTGGCCAACTGTCCATCCTCCTTGGCGCAAGTTGCGAAACTCACGCTTCTTTATGGCCATAGCTCCTGCTGAAACATGGGCAGTACGAAAAGCCTGCTGAAACTGGTCCCATGTGACAGTGTCGACAGGGAAAGTGGCTGTGAAATTCTCCCACCATGATGATGAGGGTCCTTCAAGCTGGTGTTCGGGAAACTTCACCTTTTCCGCATCTGTGCATCCTATTGTGGTCAACTCTCTAGCTGCCTTGCGGAGCCAATCATCTGCTACTATCGGCTCGGTGCGACTGCAAAACACCGGCAGATTCAGCCTAAGAAAACGGGCTAAGTGATCAACAGGTGGTGGTGGTGGTGGTGGTGGGTTGTTGTTGTTGTTCCCCTGATTCTGATTCTGGACTAGCAACTGCATCAATGTGTTCTGCTGCTGGATCAACTGGGTGAGCTCCGGTGGAAAGGTAAATCCGGGGTCACGTCTCAAAGGCATCTGAGGGTTTAGAAAAGATGAGATGTAAGAATAGAGGGGTCTAAAGAGAAAACACTACCCATATGCACATGAGGCAATAGCAAACAATTCACTTCATTCAATCAAACAAGGGCATACAATCGATCTAGCTATCGCAAAAGTGCTCGGACTACTATATTTACATGGTGGACTACTACTACTGATGAGGTGGTCTACTAGAAATATTCTTCGGTTGCAGACTCCATGATATTGGCTCCGGCTTCATCAACATAGTCATCATCGCTATCATCTAGGTCCAAGTCGGTGTCGTCGATGATGATGTAGTCTTCTGGGCGAATCTCCTTGGGTTCTGCGTCTTCATCTACTGGTGTAGGGCCTCCCATAAATATCCTGATCTTCTTTGTTAGGTCGGCATTCTTATCCACCAATACTTCAATTTCTTCTTCATAATCTTCACGTGTAGCCTTGAGTTCTTCCTCCAGTTCCTTGATTCTTGTCTTAGCCTTCTTCAGATCTATCATGTCGGCGCACATCTGGTTCTCCTGTCGTCGAATGTGCTGGTTTAACTCCTGGATAAAAGCTGCAATTGATCTATCCTTCCGGGTGCTAATCATCTCCCAGTGCTCATCTCGGCGCCCACAAATTTGGTAGATAGTATCCTTGAGATCATTGCGGTAGACTTCTCCAATGCATACCATGGCGATGTGAGCTGCCATGCTCTTTCCTAAACTCCAAGTTGGTGCATAAAAACAAAACTCTATGGGCTCAGTGACTGGCATGAACGTTCTTCCTGGAACTTGAACTTGAATCACCCAGCGCTCTTCTTCAGGTAAAGTGGCGTTGTAGGTTCCGGTGAAGCTTGGTACTCCTATGTGCAGGTATCTAGTGACTTCCTTCAAGTGACGTCCAAAGGGTGTATCTTCATCTAGTTGCACGAACTTGTTCCTTGCATCCGCCATCCTAAAAGAGTAGAAAAGTTGAGGAGTCAGAGGAGAAGAGAGTGAGTAGTGATCTAGGTCTTTAGCTTAGTGGTCGTGTCCTACAGTCAGCGTGTGCTCTGATACCATCTCTGTAGCGACCAGACCTCAAACAGTCTGATCTCTGTGCTCCGGTGTCATCCCTGGATCAGTAAGGCTGACACCCCACACAGTACTTGGAGGATTTATAACAGAGTAGCAATCACACAATTATTACATCGAGTGTCTCAGAAGAGAACTTATTACAATAAATATGGCTTAAGGCCATCCAATAACGATAACAGCGGAAGGCTTGGAAGATAAGTGAGTCCATCAACTCCAACGGCATCACTGAGTATAGAGCCACGACCTAAAAACTCCTTAATCGTCGTCTAAAAAGTCTGCAACATTAACGTTGCAGCCCAAAACGGGTCAGCACATGGAATATGCTAGCAAGGTAACACATAGAGAGTAATGGAATGAAACAGCTATACTATATGCATATCTGGCTGGTGGAAAGCTCTATGGTTACAGTTTTGCGTAAAGCCAATTTTCCCTACTTCAAAGGAATAAATTTATTTAACTATCATGGTAGTTGTTAAACATTGAGAATGGTTGACAGCATTCTCAATCCCAATTAAAAATATCATTAACAAAACCCAACAAAATTAATTTAGAGTAACATGTTGAGATTCACATGATAATCCAGGTACTAGATACTCAAGATTGTCCATAACCAGGGACACGACTAACCATGATTAGTTTATTACACTCTGCAGAGGTTTACGCACTTTTCCCCACAAGATTCGATCGCCTCCGTTTTGTTTCTCACACTACATGGTGTTTGAGAAGACGGATGACCGAGACATAGTCTTTCAGAAGCGCTAGCACCTTATGATCGGGTAGACCGTACCACCTACATCTCCTACATCTGTTAGTCTACCACTGTAAGAGTTCGCACGACTTAGTCAACTATGCTAGAGCCCATAATAGCTTGTGCCTGCACACGGAAGTTTCTAGTATGAATAGTCTCATGATCCCTTTGAGCCTGGGTGGCGGTCCAAAAGAAAACAGGCAAGTCTTGGAATACCCAGGTGCCTCAATCCACCCATATGTGTATTTAAATTGCCACCTTAGATAAACCATTAATTAACAAACTCACATCTGTCATGGATATCACTCACCCAATCCACGTCTACTAGCATAGCATGGCATAATAAGAAAACGTAGGAGTAACTCACAAAGGTTTGATAATAAACAGGTAATAGGTACTACCTCAACTACTTCCCATCCCACAATTTAATTAGATCCTAATCATGCAATGTGCGAGGATTGATCTAATGCAATAAAACTGGGTAGTAGGAAAGGTATGATCAAAGTGTTGCTTGCCTTGCTGATGATCCGGGAAACCTAGCGATTCGAAGTAACAAGCGGCGCACTCTGGGTACTCTATCGCAAACAAACAAGCATACAATAAGTACTCATCCAATGCACGGGTAAAACTCAAATAAGAGATCTAACAAGAAGGTTCAACTTAAGAACTCCGGTTTGCAAAAAGAATCAAATCAAACGAAGCAACGAAAGTCAAACGGCAAAAGAAAACAACTTCGTTCTACTAATCTGGATCTAGGGCAATTTTTACAGTAGCAAAAACTTGTTTAAGTTGGTTAAACAGATAGAGGGTTTCGAGACGAAACTCCAGGCGCTTGAATCGCCTGATTCCGATAAACGAGCGAAAAGTTATACTAAAACGAAAATCGGATCAGGAATCACGATCAGAAAAATCGCGGATTTAATCCGTGAAAAAGAAAAACGATGAACGTTCGCTAGAACGAACGAACGGACGAACACTCGCTATTTAAATAAATCGGAAAAACCGATCTATTTAAAAAACCGAAACTAAAAAAAAACAACGGAAAAACCGAACGATTTTTCAAAAAAGAAAAAAAAACGACGACACGGTTTTCAAGGCAAGGCAAACCTCGGGCGGCTGGGTGGCGGTGGCGGCGTCCGGTGGAGAGGCGGCGCGGGCGGCGGCGGCGGCCGGCGGCGGCGGCGGGGAGGCGGCGGCGGCGGGGAGGCGGCGCGGGCGGCGAGGGTTTTGGGGGGCGGCGCCTGGGCCTCAGGCTGGCTCCCCCCAGCTTATAAAGCCTAGTCGGGCCGGAGTCCTGGTCGGACACGGCCCGTAGGTCGGTTCGTTTTTTCTAAATTATGACGCGTAGAAGAAAGATAAAAAGAAACACTAAACGGACTCCAAAAATCCCGAAATAAATTTTCCCGGGCTTCTAAAATCAAGCTGCACAAGGTGAACATTTATTTGGGGCCTAAATGCAATTTGGAAAAACGCACATTTTTCCTAAAAATCAAATAAAATATTGAAAACTCCGAAATAAAATCTTATTTGATTTTACTATTAAATCCTCAATTTTTCTTTATTTTGGGAAAGTCATTTTATTCCCTCTCTCATATTTTTTGTAATAGAAATAATTGATGATAAAATAAATAAAATCAAATGATCCTATTCTCAAAATTTGAGAAAACTCAAATATGAAAATAAAAAATTTCCCAACTCTCTCCGTGGGTCCTTGAGTTACGTAGAAATTTCTAGGATCAAACCAAAAGCAAATTAAAATATGATATGCAATGATGATCTAATGTATAACATTCCAAATTGAAAATTTGGGATGTTACACTGGATAAGTCAGCTTTACTTGTAGCCCAAGTAAAGTTTCCGCTTGTGTTTGAAATCTGACCATTGGAACACGTGTCGGTTCCTTAGTGACCCAGGGTCACTTCGAGCAAATCAGGTCGGGTTGCCTAGTGGCTATAAATAGCCCACCCCCTACACCATAAATTGGTGGCTGCTCAGAGTTAGTGCACGAATTTTGTCGTTTGAGAGCAACCCACCTCGAAGCCTTTGAGAGAGAAATCCTTGCGAGGACAAAGACCTAAACACCCAGAGCCAAAGAGTGTTAGGCATCACTGAAGTCTTCCTGTCTATGTGATCTGAAGACTTGTTACACTTGAGGACTGTGAATCCTCCAGCCGGTTAGGCATCGCGTTCTGAGCATCCAAGAGTCATTGTGGATTGCCGGTGAACGAAGTCTGTGAAGGTTTGGAAGTCTACCTTGAAGACTTACTAGAGTGATTGAGCAAGGACTGGGTGTCCTTAGCTCAAGGGGAATAAGGTGAAGACACGGTCTTCTCAGTTAAATCTCAGCCTCCCTAACCAGACGTACAGTTGTCACAGCAACTGGAACTGGTCCAACAAATCATTGTCTTCAACAAGCAACTGGTTCTATCCTTCCCATCTCTTTATTTATAGTTGGTCCTTGTGAAGTCATTGCCTGTTTGCATTGTCCATTTGTCTTCACTGTGTGACTGTTTGTTCTGATTGGTTTCATACTATCTTCCATCCTGATCCGTACTGCCTAGCTGCTATTAGTCTTCGTGCTCTCACTTCATTGAATACTTGACTATGGCTTATTTAGTGTAGTCTACCTTCCGCTGCATGGTTATAGGTTCATTTCTATCATTTGTCTTCAAAACTCCCATGTTTTGACGACTTCCATGAAAATCGCCTATTCACCCCCCTCTAGTCGATAACTAGCACTTTCAGGGAGAAGGCTCCTTTGAGCTCGTGGGCCCCTCGGGACTCACCTGACGTGAAATCAACGCCAAAAATCCCTATAAATATAGAAACCTCCGGAAAGAAACCTAGAACTTCCGCTCCGCTGCTGCAAGCTGATGTATAACATGCAACCTTCTTCTTGTAGACTTGTGTTGGGCCTCCAAGCGCAGAGTTTTGTAGGACAGTAGCAAACTTCCGTCAAGTGGATGACCTAAGGCTTATCAATTCGTGGGAGGCGTAGGATGACGATGGTCTCTCTCAGACAACCCTGCAACCAAATAAAAACGAGTCTCTTGTGTCCCCAACACACCCAATACAATGGTAAATTGTATAGGTGCACTAGTTCGGCGAAGAGATGGTGATACAAGTGCAATATGGATGGTAGATAATAGTTTTTGTAATCTGAAATAATAAAAACAGCAAGGTAGCAAGTGATAAAAGTGAGCGTAAACGGTATTGCAATGATGGTAAACAAGGCCTAGGGTTCATACTTTCACTAGTGTAAGTCCTCTCAACAATAATATCATAATTGGATCACATAACTATCCCTCAACATGCAACAAAGAGTCACTCCAAAGTTCCTATCGCAGAGAACATAATATGGAATTGCTTGTAGGGTATGAAACCACCTCATAGTTATTATTTCCAATCAATATATTGAGCTATTCCTATAAGTTTCACAAGCAGCCCTAGAGTTCGTAGTAAAATAACACCATATGATACACATGAATCAACCCTAATGTCACCTAGATACTCCGATGTCACCACAAGTATCCGTGGGTCAATTATACGATATGCATCAAACAACTTCAGATTCATAATATTCAATCCAACACAAAGAACCTCAAAGAGTGCCCCAAGATTTCTACCGGAGAAACAAGGACAAAAACGTGCATCAACCCCTATGCATAGATTACCCCAATGTCACATCAGGAATCCATGAGTTGAGTGCCAAAACATACATCAAAGGAATCAATAGAACACCCCATTGTCACCACGGGTATCCCACGCAAGACATACATCAAGTGTTCTCAAATCCATAATTGTATTCAATCCGATAATAGTGAAACCTCGAAGGTAAAACTCAATTCATCACAAGAAGGTAGAGGGGGAGAAACACCATATGATTCAACTATAACAACAAAGCTCGCGGTACATCAAGATCGTGCCAAATCAAGAACACGAGAGAGAGAGAGAGAGAGGGAGAGAGAGATCAAACACATAGCTACTGGTACATACCCTCAGCCCCAAGGGTGAACTACTCCTCGTCATGGAGACCGCCGAGATGATGAAGATGGCACCAGTGATGGTTCCCCCTGGCAGGGTGGTGGAACGGGCTCCCGATTGGTTTTTCATGGCTACAGAGGCTTGCGGCGGTGGAACTCCCCATCTAGGTTTCTTTCTGGGGGTTTTGTGATTTATAGGAATTTTTGGTGTCGGTCTCACGTCAGGGGGGTCTACGAGGCAGCGACAAGACAGGGGCACGCCCTTGGGGGGGCCTCCACCTTTGTTGTTGCCTTGGGACTCTTCTGGCTCAACTCTTGTGCTTCATGGGCTTCTTCTGGTCCATAAAAAATCACCATAAATTTTCAGCTCGTTTGGACTCCATTTGATATTCCTTTTCTGTAGAACTCAAAAACAAGGAAAAAACATAAACTTGCACTGGGCTCTAGGTTAATAAGTTAGTCCCAAAAATAATATAAAATAGCATATTAATGCATATAAGACATCCAAAACAGATAATATAATAGCAGGGACAGGTGCGCGGACAAGAGGCATTGTGGTCTGCTTATTTCTGCAAATAGTGGTGCTTAAATTTAGTGGAACTGCACAAGAAGTTCAGATGGTCAGTACACTACATGGTTTAGTTCAGCATTCCAATTGAGAACACAATTATAATTGGTTATTCTGGAATGAGAGAACCTAACCCTAGATGGTGGCAACAACAAAAACCAGAGTGAACTCCAGGAAATTAAAGCCTGCCTAGGGAGGCCCTTTGCTCAGAAAAGCCTTGCTTGATTTTTCCTGATTTGTAAAGCTTCTCACAACTTTGTCTTTTGCTATGAACTAGTAAAAGTTTGTTGTTCTATGAGTCATTGAGATGTGTAAAATTGTTGAACTTATGCTTTTCAAGTATTTTATAAGTTGAGTTTAATGTGAATTTTCCACATGAAGGCTGGACTAGTGCGTGAACGTTTGGAATTTTCATTGTGCCTCAGTTAACTACATGAACTATTGTAACGAGATACGTAGTTGCTTATATGTTAGACAATAGAGTATTGATTGTTAGCTAGTCGATCGATAACCGACTTTTCTAGTGTCGAAGCGAGCTGAGCCAATGTGCCATGTTTTGCAAACTGCTTACAAATGGAGTAGGACCAACAATGTTTACAAGTACTTAACCAGCCTTACGTACCCTATGTATACATCGGCGCACAATTCTTGAACAAGTACACTATTTCATCAAACACACATGGCTCCTATGATAAACCGTGACAACTTATGTGTTACCATGCCATATTACATGAAAAACTAGTGAGGAAACATCTGTTTCGGCAACACTTACGATGGTTCTCACATGATTCACGGGCACACAAAAGTAGCAGTAGTTCCCATAGACGAATTCAAACAGAGTACTAGCCCCAGAGGGCTCGATAATAGGCAAGGTTCGGATAATTAGACACAATCCAAACTACTTTTAAACACTAGTTAGGCCAACTATTTCATGCCTCGATCTAATTTGGGATGGACACAAGACGGACCTTGCCACAAACATCATCAAGGACGTCCGGCAGTAGCTCAATCCTGTCAACCTTCTTGAAGATATGCTTGTGTCATTGCCACTCATAAAATTGTTTGTCGAGGCATGCCATGTCATCTTCCCGCGTAAGCTTGACAAGAACAGTATGCCTCACAAATGAAGGAGTAGCTTTGAACTTCTTGTGCTTCAGTACACCCTGGATAATGATAGGTCTCCAATGTATCTATAATTTTTGATTGTTCCATGCTATTATATTATCTATTTTGGATGTTTTATATGCATTAATATGCTATTTTATATTATTTTTGGGACTAACTTATTAACCCAGAGCCCAGTGCCAATTTATGTTTTTTCCTTGTTTTTGAGTTTCTTAGAAAAGGAATATCAAATGGAATAAAACTTTGCGATGATTTTTCTTGGACCAGAGGACACATGTAGGGCTTGGACTCCAAGTACGAAGACCCGCGAGGTGGCGGCAAGGGTGGAGGGAGCGCCCTAGGGGGGGCTGCCTTGGGGCCCCCTCGGGAGTCCCCTGACCTACCTCTTCATCCTATAAATTCAGATATATTCCAAATGTTGGAGATATGCCCTCGAGGCAATCATGTGATGATGACATTTCCATATGTATTCATGAGTCCTTTGTATTGTCCTTGAACATCATCAATGATATGTATCAATAAGTATGTGACTTGTTTGTGGAACTATGTATTGTATGATGATTGTTCTAATGGTCCCTAGTTGATAAGGTTATGTGGACACATATCCTTGACTAGTATATGAATCGGTTGATGACTATGTTTCACAAGTCATGTGCATGGAGATGCTAAACCGATAGTATGGGCCCGGTGAGGGAGATCACCGAGCCGGGCAGACCCACTTTGAGACACAATGAGATATAGTCATCTGTAAGTCCCAAGTACAATGTCTATGCCATGTCCTAGACCTGAGGTCCTCGCATGTTTTTGGGATGAGGATCGACTCACTTAGGGTCTATCAAACGCTACTCCGTAACTGGGTAGTTATAAAGGTAGCTTTCAGGTGAGTCGTGAGACATGCCACGAGACATGGTTGACCAAGATGGGATTTGCCCCTCCTATTTGGAGAGATATTCTCTCGGCCCTCTCAAGTGATCAGATTCGAAAAGCATGGCCATGTGACTTGGGTTAAGTGTTAACCCAGTTCGGGAATCTGTATCATGGTTTCGAGAAGAAAGGTCGAGCTATCACAAGGGTGACAAGTACTTGCCTTGAGCTCGACAGCAAATATCATGAGGCAAAAGGAATGTTGCATGTGACACATTGTCGAGGTTCGTCAAATGACTTTACGCACACATGGGAGTTGGCACGTTCTGCTAGGAGCCGCTACCAACTATCGACTTGGTCGTGTCCATGTGTACGTGTACTTATAGGGTCGCACACTTAAGGGGTTGCAGCCCATTCAGATTGTGTCCGAGTGGAAAATGGACGTAGACTCCTAGTGGACTCAAGTGTTGAGCCCACCTCGGAGGTCTATATAAAGGGGAGTTGGCACACCATTCAGGGTTGATTTTTTCCTACCCTCGAGAGCCACCACCACTCCCCATGCCCATGACGTGCGACCGGACCTAGCAGTCCGCCGCCCGCTGCTGCACCACGCACGTGTGGATACCTTGGAGGTATCGCATCTGCGGTGCTTGGACGGACCATTCGAGGGAACCGCGAGGTGCTGTTCGCGGGAGATCACCGTTCGTTGGTCTTCTCCGTTCGCGGGTCGTTGCTGTTCACGGGAGATCGGCAAGGCGAGGAGGAGACGGGCCGAGAGATCGACTACGTGCATCACCAACTCTACTTCCCCTGTGGTGACTGCACGTCTAGTGGTAAACCCGATCTCGTAAACTATTTCTAGCAGCATGATCTTGGGTGCGCGGTAGAAAATTTTATCTGGTGCTAGTGTAGCGTACCGCATGTCCCAACACCAAAACCCTAAGGGAGAGCCACAAAAATACTTTGCCGCCGCCACAACCTTCCGTACCCGTGAGATCCCATCTTGGGGCCTTTTTCTACGATTTGCCGGAGGGGGATTCAATCACGGAGGGCATCTAAATCGACCCTATTGACCTTCTGATGAAGCATGAGTTGTTGGCGTTCTGGGAACGGGGGTCCTCAGACTTGCCTGCCTGCGGCCCGCGGAGTGGCTGAGCTAGTAGGCCGTACGACCTGTCTTCACCAACAAAGCACCCAAGACCCTCGCGAGGGGCCAAGCCTCGCAAGACGGACGGCGCAAGACTTCCTCCGGAGTGGCCTAGCTAGGCAGGCTCACGAGGAGCGGACATATCAAGGCAAGGCAAACCTCACGAGGCTCTCGTGATGTGAGCCGTGACGATCGACACCAGGTAGGCGCCAGGCGGGCGCCAGCGCGCACAGCGTCCTTGTTTCCTCTTTGGTGCAAAGGGGGCAAGTGCAGCCACGGAGTACCGAGGCCTCAGGCAAAGGTTGCCATTTCGGTGCAACAAGACCAAGACCATGGACTGCAAGATGGAGGTCACTGTAGAGCCCAGAACAGCGTCACCACCAGAACTTTGTGCAGGCAAAGACTACTTTTGTCAGGATAGCTTGTACTTGTTGCCCCCCTTCAAATTAGCCCACCATTGTTGGCTCCCTTCCCGCTCGATATTTGGGAAGAGGACCAGGGCCTCTATAATAGGACTAGCCACCACAGTGGAGGGGAGGTGAACATCATCTTAGCTAGCGAGAGGAAGAGAGAGACCACCCCACACGCACAAGCTCACCGAGCTCAAGAACGCGTCAACCTCAGGAGGCCGTTCTTCCCTTGTATTGTTCATCATCAGCCCAAGAGGCAATCCACCACCACCACACTGGAGTAGGGTATTACACCATAATGGTGGCCCGAACCAATATAAACCCCGTGTCCTTCTATGTTGAGAGTTCGTCGAGTTCGTCCACAAGATCTTAACGAGCTAGAGCGTAGATCGGTTGGAGGGAAAGACTTCGCGTGCACCCCAGTGTTCGAACCTTAAGGGTTTGCTGGAACCCCACATACCGACATTTGGCACGCCAGGTAGGGGTGTGCCAGAGCCTATTCTCCGCCAATCGGCACTCCGACGTTCACCATCAACGATGTCTGGCGACCCAAGAGCTGGATCCGACCGCTGGGCAGCCTGGCCGGCCCGGACGGCGCCGCCTGCCCATGAAGATCTCGACCCTGCACCCCAGGCGGCGCGGGTGTCACCAAGCTCTGCCGGGCATGGACAGCGCGGCCAGGCATCATCCACGCTCACCCCGCGGCAAGCACGAGCCACGGCAAGAGCAGCGAGTCACGCCGCTGCAACGGCGCCACACTCACGGCGGGAGCAAGCGAACATGCGGGCGGCACTCACAGTGGCAAGGGAGCTGCTGCGATGTAGGATAATAGAGAGCGGCCGGGACACGCTGCTTGAGCGTGTTGCTGAGCTGCTGGATGCAGTGGTGTCGAGAGTGCCACCCTTCAAATATCGACTCCCCCAGGCCACTGCAAGGTCGCACGGCGAGCCTCACCACATCTGCGCGCCGTCGACTACGCCCGGGGGCTTCGCCAACATCAGCACGGCTGGCGGCGTAGGGGGATCCAACCCCCCCATGCCACCCTCGAGAAGCACGAGCACAAGCATCACCCCCCCATGGTCCCAGCCGGATGCCGTATTATCATCCCCAGGACACCATCATGGGCGGAGCAACATGGAGTGTGGGGCACCACAGCGAGGTGTTCCGGGTGACGGCCCCAGAAGCCTATGTGCCCCGCATGATGGACCAAGGGTACGCACCAGAGGACGACGTCGGCTCATTCATTGGACAAGATTGGGGAGAAGGAGCGCTAGGAGTCGAAGCCTTCCAAGAGCCAGCGGAGAACCACAACGATCGCGCCGGTGACGGCAACTACAGGGTACCGCTAACCTCTCAGGAACAGGCTTATGCTAACCATGGGCTATAGATGAATCATGTTGCAGCACCGATTGACGAACCCGGCACGACGGCACCCGTCTCAACAAGGGAGACACGCTGGGAGCCGCCGAGAGGGAGCCAGGAGCAAGGCCCCTCCCCAAGGCACGCGAAACTAGGGGACACTCGGAGGTAGGCCCTCTGCCGGGGTGGCTTCAATGACCCTTCCTCCGGCAGAGGACCCGTGGTCGCCGAGGGAACCACTGACGTCCTCTTTCCCTCCTTTGTGTCGTCCTGGTCTCCGGCGGCTCAAAGTAGGTCAAGAGTGGCGCAAGGCGGCCCCCTCGTCTGACGATATGAAGCAAGGCCGGTACCTGTGAAGAAGGCCCTGTGCCTATGAAGCTCGCCGCCCGTGACACTCTCACGTAATAATGAGTTGGGGCTGTACACGCCCCAGAGTCTCAGGAGCGCCGGCCTCAGGCCCTGGGGCTCCCTCCCACGCCTAGTGGACAACATTTAGCTCCGCGCTGGTGAGAAGACTTGAAGACCCGAAGACTAGACTAAGTGCCGGACGCGGCCTTTTGCTTTGGATCTCTCTTTCTGTGGCTTTGCTTTCTGATTCTGGACTTAAGTTGAAGCTGAATTTTTATCGTTGCGCGCGGGGGTGCCTTTTCTCGTTCGAGCCGTTTTCACTTCTGGGTCTTGTTTGGTTTGGGATTCATGTCCGTCGCCTCTCCCTCGCAAAGCTCCTCGCAAGCCGGACCGTGCAGAGCATGCGCTAGCACTATGGCTGGTGCTCACCCCTTGCGGGGCACCCTTCAAACAGGGCGATAAGCTCCGCAGGATTCTTAGGAACTCGTCGCCTCACGACCTAGCCCTAAGCAGGCGCTGACTAAGGTAACCCACGTCTGGAAACGCACCCCCAGCTCCACGAGCTCACGAGGACACATCCCACATCACATAGGAAATTAAAAACTGTGATTTTCTTACACGAGGGGCTACCCCTCTCAAAATGCTCTCACAAGTTTTCCAAGGGCCACACCCAAGTTTTGCGTGCAGAATAAAACAATAGGAGAGTATGGGATCAACCAGAGATATCGCTCGCTGCGTCATCCAGGGACGCGTCGCTCGCATCGTCATCATCTTCGTCGGAATCGTCGTTGCCGTCGGCGACGTCCCCGTCGCCGTCGTTGACCACGTCACCCTCGTCTGCGACGACCACCACCCCATTGTTCTCTAAGGTGAAGGCCCTGACCAACGCATCGACATGATCCTCTACCCAACATGCCAGGTCGCCCCGGACGGCAATGGGCACAGGAGCAATGGAGGCATCAAAGTCGAAGTTGGGGTCGGCGTTTAGGAGGTGGCTGAAAACACGGGAAAAGGCGCGCTGAAGCAGGCCACGACCCCTCTCCTCCACAAGCTGCCAAGCTCTGGCAGATTGAGCCTCCAGGCGCGTCACCACCTCGGTGAAGAATGTCAGGTGGCTGGCATAGTCACTCGAGTGAGGGGTCAGGGCGTTCTCGTCATAGATATAGCCCAGGGTGGTGTTGGCCTTGTTCCGAAGGTCTTGAAGCATAGGGGCATGCTCGCGCTCCAGCGTTCGGTGTTGGAGCACTTCTTCTCTGTTTTGCCGAGTGATGGCCTCGGCATCATTAATTCACCTCCGGAGGGAAAGCAACTCAGCGTGGGCTGAGGCCAGGTCCGCCTGCGCCATAACCAGGGCAGCGGTTGTGGCCTCAGCATGCCTCTTGGCCTCGTCCAACCTGGGCCTAAGGGCGGCGGCCCTGCCCGTGCCCTCCTGTCCGGCGAGCTCCAGCCTCAAGCCGTACCTGCCCTCCAGATTAGCACGAACCACGGCTACCTGGCGATTGATCTCTTCTTCGACTCTGGCCTCGCTAGCCCCGACGGCATCTTCAGCTTGAGCAACTTGACGCTCCCTTGTCTCCAGCCGCTCGAGCTCGAGGCTGCGCTCCACGGCCTCCAGGGCTAGCGTCTCCTCGCACCGCCGGACCTCCTCTTCCTCCGCAGGCGCCCCCCTCATCGATGCAAGGGCGGCCCCGTGCGCCTCGACTTGCTGCTCAAGGGACGCGCTCGAGGCCTACAGCTCCCACGCGCGCTCCTCCGCAGCCTCGCGGCGGCGATCGGCCTCATGAGCTTCCTCCAAAGCTCGTGAGCGGGCCTCATTGGCAGTCTTGAGGGACGCCTCAGCCTTCGCGTTCTCGAGGTCGCGATGATAACAGCCAAGGTTGATGGCCACTCGCAGCTTGCGCCGCTCCTCCACCAACCGAAGACCTTCGGTCTCAAGATGCGAGTCAACGCCAGCAAGCTCTTCACGAAGGCGGTTCATCGCGCCCAACGCTTCCTGGAAGAGCTTGTGGCGAACCTTGCTGCGCCCGCGCTCGAGCTCGAACGCTCGCCCCATCTCGTCCTCCGCCTCGGGGGCTGCGGGTGGATCATCAAGTGGCACGCCATCTCCCGGTTGGGGGCTGGCACGGCCCCAGGCGCCAGCTGACCCCCGCGAGGGGCCCGGTCCGAGCAAGACCCGCTACTTGAAGGAAGCTCCAGCATCGAGGCTAGCCACCTACCAACTGTGACCAAGGGAGGAGCCATTGGCACGCCTAGTGCGCTCCGAGCAAGGTCGCGAAGTAAGGACGGCGAAGGCGCAAGCTCGGGGTGCCTTGATAACGGACCAACTCCCGAGGCTGGACCCACGCCGCGGGCAACATCTGAGCCTGAAGCACTAGAGCTTGGCGAGTGCGATGTGACGAGAGGGAGCTGCTTCTCTGGAGATTTCGCGGCCTTAGCAGAAGGGGACCTGAGGGGACAATCGTCAGGAATGGAATGCGGCACATAGAAGATCACCAAGGAGAGGTACTTACTCGTCGATGGCGATGTACTTCCGTCGCTTCAATAGTCCAAAGATGCTGCCACCACTAGGGGATCCCTTCCTCTTTCGGAGCTCCTCGAAGTCCACGCAAAGGTGACCGAAGCGCTGGACGTGATGGCCGGAGTGCGGCGGGGCCGAAGAAGAGCCAAGAGGGATGTCTTCAGGGAAGCCCGGCTGCAGCGAACAGCCCGGCTCTCTCTCGCTGCGACCTCCCGAGGTTCCTGAAGCCTCGGCCTCGAGAGCCGCATGTCGCATCTCATCAGCGACTGACGCCTCAGGAGGGGCATCGCAAGCTCCCGAGGACGACGCCCCTGGATCACCGCTCGGCACGTGCTCCTCAGCACCTGAGCAGCAAGCCCCTGTTGCAGCTCGCTCCCCCGCGCCATCACCAGGGGCAAGCTCTTCACCGGCGGCGAAGAATGGGACCACGATGACGGGATTCTTGCGGGTCCCCTCCAAGCCAATTGGGCGCAGCCCCCACTCATCAAAGGAAGGCATGGTCGCGGCAAAGGTAACCTTGTTCTCGCTGCAGTACAACATGCAGCTCTTCCTGGGCATCTCGTCCGGCAGAGGGACACCGGATAGCACCGTGAGCACAGTTTGCCGTGCAGCAAGAGGAAGCCCCTCCTCCTAAAACCTCATGTTGTCCTGCCCGCTGAGCAAGGCCCACATCAGGCGGGAATGGCGCTGAAGCGGAGCTACTCGGTGCCTGATGAACTCCCTCACCACCATAGGTGCAGTCACACCAAGGTCCTTCAACCACCACAGCCTGGCCCAGACGGTTGCAAGGCAGGGGCTCACGAGCCTCTGGTGACCCTAGCCGGAGTTTGGAATGGCAGGACCCACCGGAGCTGGGAGTAGAGGGTTGAGCACGCCGGCATCAACAAACACCCATCGCATGCAGAACTCGCTCGCGGATGAAGGAAGCTCGAAGTCAATCCCCATGCCTGCCGTCGCCACCACGGCCTGAAAGCCCACACACTCTGAGCTCTGCCGGGCACCGATGAGATGTAGCGAGAAGAAGTGGCGGAGGAGCGCCACGGAGGGGGTGATGCCCTCCATGACCTCACACACGAAGGCAAAGACGGCAAGAAGGGTCACAAATTGAGGGTCGAGATGAAGCATATGGATCTGATAGTGCTCGAGCACCATGTTGAAGAAGGCAGAGAAGGGAGGAAGCAGGCCAGCCCCAGAGGGCGTCAATGAAGATTGGGATCTCGGTGACTGCCCGAGCCATGCTAGAGCGAGACGCGGGCCAGGGCGGCGTCTCTCCCCACTCGTTGAAGCTAGAGGCGAGCATGGGGCGCACCTTTCCCATGGCCTCGTCGTTGAGCACCCGAGGCCGGCTGAGCGCCGGCTCGAAGGATGGAGGCGCAGTTGGCGAGGACAGAGGTTTCTTCCCCTTGTCAGCTTGTTTCAGCGCCATGGCGGTAAAGCGGGTGGAACACTGGTTGGACTGGGAAGACAGAGCGGGGTGTCGAGGAAGCAGGGAGATTGGAGGATTGGACAAGCCAGGCGCGGAGAGGGAAGAATAACTATGTAAGAAGTGGGGCCGCATAGCCAGGCGGATTCAAAGGCAGCATGGGGAAGCGGAGACGCCCACGTCCCATCAACCGCCACGCGTCAACCGAGGCCACAGGCTTTTGGGGCCCGCGGTGCTCCGAACTTGACCCTTGGCTTCACCGGGAAGCCAAGCCTGTGCACACCTTGGGCCCGGGGGCTACTGTCGGCGTTCTGGGAACGGGGGTCCCCAGACTTGCCTGCCTGCAGCCCGCGAAGTGGGTGAGCCAGCAGGCCGTACGGCCCGTCTTCACCAACAAAGCACCCAAGACCCTCGCGAGGGACCAAGCCTCGCGAGGCGGACGATTGAAGACCTCCTCCGGAGTGTCCTAGCTAGGCAGGCTCACATGGAGCAGAGATATCAAGGCAAGGCGAACCTCACGAGGCTCTCGTGACGTGAGCCGTGACGATCGACACCAGGCGGGCGCCAGCGCGCACAATGTCCTTGTTTCCTCTTTGGTGCAAAGGGGGCAAGCACAGCCACGAAGTACCGAGGCCTCAGGCAAAGGTTGCCATTTCGGTTCAAAAAGACCGTGACCATGGACTGCAAGACGGAGGTCACCGTGGAGCCCAGAACAACGTCACCACCAGAACTTTGTGTAGGCGAAGACTACTTTTGTCAGGATAGCTTGTACTAGTTGTCCCCCTTCAAATTAGCCCGCCATTGTTGGCTCCCTTCCCGCTCGATATTTGGGAAGAGGACCAGGGCCTCTATAATAGGACTAGCCACCACAGTGGAGGGGAGGTGAACATCATCTTAGCTAGCGAGAGGAAGAGAGAGACCACCCCACACGCACAAGCTCACCGAGCTCAAGAACGCCTCAACCTCAGGAGGCCGTTCTTCCCTTGTATTGTTCATCATTAGCCCAAGAGGCAATCCACCACCACCACGCTAGAGTAGGGTATTACACCACAACGGTGGCCTGAACCAGTATAAACCCCGTGTCCTTCTGTGTTGAGAGTTCGTTGAGTTCGACTGCAAGATCTTAGCGAGCTAGAGTGTAGATCGGTTGGAGGGAAAGACTTTGCGTGCACCCCATTATTCGAACCTTAAGGGTTTGCCGGAACTCCACATCCCGACATGAGTAGTTTACCTTAGACCTACGGGTCCATAGCTAGTAGCTAGATGGCTTCTTCTCTCTCTTTGATTCTCAATACCATGTTGTGCTCGATGTTCTTGGAGATCTATCCGATGTAGTCTTCTTTTGCGGTGTATTTGTCTAGATCCAATGAATTGTGGATCTATGATCAGATTATCTATGAATATTAATACTCTCTGAATTCTTATATGCATGATTTGATATCTTTGTATTTATCTTCGAATTATCGGTTTTTGTTTGACCAACTAGATTGGTATTTCTTGTAATGGGAGAGGTGCTTAGTTTGGGTTCAATCATGCGGTGTCCTCACCCAGTGACAAAGTAGGGGTAGCGAGGCACGTATTTGTATTGTTGCCATCAAGGATAAAAATATGGGGTTTTCATCATATTGCTTGAGTTTATCCCTCTACATCAGGTCATCTTACTTAAGGCATTACTCCGTTCTTTATGAACTTAATACTCTAGATGCATGCTGGATAGTGGTTGATGTGTGGAGTAATAGTAGTAGATGCAGGCAGGAGTCGGTCTACTTGACACGGACATGATGCCTATATGCATAATCATTGCCTTGGATATCGTCATAACTTTGCGCTTTTCTATCAACTGCTCGACAGTAATTTGTTCACCCAACGTATTATTTGCCTTCCTGAGAGAAGCCTCTAGTGAAACCTATGCCCCCGGGTCTATTTTCCATATTATATTTTTTCAGATGTAAAATGAAAAATACCAAAAATATCTTGCTGCAATTTATTTACTTTTATTTTGTTTTATGTATTAGCAATCTTTTATACCTATCTCTATGAGATCTCACTTTTGCAATTGACCGTGATGGAATTGACAACCCCTTTATCGCATTGGGTGCAAGTGTTTGATTGTTTGTGCAGGTGCATAGATTGAGGACTTGCTTGTATCTCCTACTGGATTGATACCTTGGTTCTCTAACTGAGGGAAATAATTATCTCTACTTTGTCGCATCACCCTTTCCTCTTCAAGGGAAAAACCAATGCAAGCTCAAGAAGTAGCTGACAACACGCCTGACAGCAGTGTGTGTGGAATACATCTCGACTTTGGTATAAGTGCAACTGTCTTCGAGGATCCAACAACCTAAGAACTTAAGTTTTCCTAGTGCATATATTCAGGTCATCCGCCTCATAGTGTGTGACATGTAAAACCACACAATCATTGCCTATGTCAGGGCTCTAATTGAAACAGAAATGAATTCTGAATTACTTCCCAATATAAAATCACAAGTTATTTAAACCACTATGTAGAGTCAAAAGTATGCATGAGAGGGAAGGTAGCATGGCATCGAAGCTAATAGAATTTTGCATTATTTATCACCACATACTTAGATGAAAAACCACAATTGAGATCATCAAAGAATAAAATCACCTTGGGCAGCTCAGCAGGGAGGAGGGGAGACATCCTCGAAGGGGGAAAACTGCTCCTGCAAGGCCACGAGGGCTGTAACCTCAAACGGGGCATTGACCATCTCTGTAGTGGTCGTGAGCGTATCTGGGGTCGGCTCGGTGGTGGCCTCCATCTTCTTGGAGCTCTCTTTCTCGTGGGGACCAGCCTCCCACATCTGCTCCAACATCGACAGATTGTTGCCTGGTTCTCCTTGGTCCATCATGAAACTGACGAATAGGACACCACTGAAACGAAAACACAATCGCAATGACAATGAAACAAAAAAGAGAGTGAGGATCAGTTACTGCTTTGAAAAAGTTCTTTTTTTATGAAAGAAAATATACCAAAATCACGGATCCGCTTACCTTCCCTTCGTTGGGAGAGAAGAACAATGGCAGATGCAAGTGTTGGCTTTCTTGAAGACGATGAGGGAGAAGGGGATTCAGCGAAGAGTGAAATGGTGGTTGCTTTGCCCGTCAAACTTAGACTGCGGGGAGGTGGGGTTTTGTATATGAGGGCTCGCTACTGCCGCGCTACGACCGGGGTGACTCTCTGCCTGCATACCTCCTTCTGATTGGATGGATGGCATTTGGGCCCCCGTGCTGCATGGCCCGCATGTTAGTGAACGAAAGTAAAACGACATTCAGTAGCGGGAGACGTTTCGATGACCTCAGAGGAGCCAGAAGTGGTAGTGTATCCACTGTACTAGTAGTAATTGTTTTTCTGGGTAGCTCTAGAGTGTCTCCACTATACTAGTAGTAATTGTTTCTCTGGGCCCAAGACAAAAGAGCCCATCCACCCTAGTAAATAATAAAATCAATTCAAAAGCCCATATATTTACTTAATGAGAGGCGCTACCCAGCACACCGCCCCCAAAAAATCCTGGGTGCTCTTCTTCCTTCTCACTCCCACCCACCTCACGTCAGCTCGCTCCACTCGTACCCCCAAATTCCTCACCTCACTCCTACAGAAAACCCCAGCTCCCCTTCTTCCTCTCTACTACAGAAGACCCCAACTCCCCTTCTTCTTCACTCGCACTACAACTAGGCTCGTCATTCGTTACTCTGCTCAAACCCATGAGCTCGACGCGACACCCTCGAGGAAAATGGAGTTCGCTGACCCCAGCGCCAAGAAGATGAGCCTCCCGCCAGCGGTGACACTTGTTGTAGATTCCGCACCCGAAGCGCAGGGAGAAGCAGTGAGCCCGCCCCCACCGGATCCCAGGAACCCATAGAATCTCGGGTGGACCGCATCAGCGATCTCCCGGACTCCATCCTTGTGGAGATTGATAACCCACAAGTATAGGGGATCGCAACAGCTTTCGAGGGTAGATTATTCAACCCAAATTTATTGATTCGACACAAGGGGAGCCAAAGAATATTCTCAAGTATTAGCAGCTGAGTTGTCAATTCAACCACACCTGGAAACTTAGTATCTGCAGCAAGGTGTTTAGTAGCAAGTAATATGATAGTGGTGGTAGCAGCAACAAAAGTAAAGACAGCAAAAGTAATGTTTTTGGTATTTTGTAGTGATTGTAATAGTAGCAGCAGGAAAGTAAATAAGCGTAAACCAGTATATGGAAAACTCGTAGGCACCAGATCAGTGATGGATAATTATGCCGGATGCGGTTCATCATGTAACAGTCATAACATAGGGTGACACAGAACTAGCTCCAATTCATCAATGTAATGTAGGCATGTATTCCATATACAGTCATACGTGCTTATGGAAAAGAACTTGCATGACATCTTTTGTCCTACCCTCCCGTGGCAGCGGGGTCCTATTGGAAACTAAGGGATATTAAGGCCTCCTTTTAATAGAGAATTGGAACAAAGCATTAGCACATAGTGAATACATGAACTCCTCAAACTATGGCCATCACCGGGAGTCGTCTCGATTATTGTCACTTCGGGGTTGCCTGATCATAACACATAGTAGGTTACTGTAGACTTGCAAGATAGGATCAAGAACTCACATATATTCATGAAAACATAATAGGTTCAAATCTGAAATCATGGCACTCGGGCCCTAGTGACAAGCATTAAGCATAGCAAAGTCACAGCAACATCAATCTCAGAACATAATGGATACTAGGGATCAAACCCTAACAAAACTAACTCGATTACATGATAAATCTCATCCAACCCATCACCGTCCAGCAAGCCTATGATGGAATTACTCACGCACGGCGGTGAGCATCATGAAATTGGTGATGGAGGATGGTTGATGATGATGACGGCGACGAATCCCCCTCTCCGGAGCCCCGAACGGACTCCAGATCAGCCCTCCCGAGAGGTTTTAGGGCTTGGCGGCGGCTCCGTATCGTAAAACGCGATGATTTCTTTTCTCTGATTTTTTTCTCATCGAAACTCAATATATGGAGGTGGAGTTGGAGTCGGAGACACAACAGGGGGCCCACGAGGTAGGGGCGCGCCCAGGGGGGGGGGCGCCCCCCACCCTCGTGAGAAGTGTGTGGGCCCCCCGGTCTGCATCTTTGGCGAGGATTTTTTATTATTTTTTCTAAGATGTTCCGTGGAGTTTCAGGTCATTCCGAGAATATTTGTTTTCTGCACATAAAACAACACCATGGTAATTCTGCTGAAAACAGCGTCAGTCCGGGTTAGTTCCATTCAAATCATACAAGTTAGAGTCCAAAACAGGGGCAAAAGTGTTTGGAAAAGTAGATACGACGGAGACGTATCAACTCCCCCAAGCTTAAACCCTTGCTTGTCCTCAAGCAATTCAGTTGACAAACTGAAAGAAAGAAAGAAAAACTTTTACGAACTCTGTTTGCTCTTGTTGTTGTAACTATGTCAAGCCAGCATTCAAGTTTTCAGCATAGATCATAACTAACCACACTTGCAATAATTCTCAGGTCTCATCATTACTCATATCAATAGCATAATCAACTAGCAAGTCATAATAATAAATCTCGGATGACAACACTTTCTCAAAACAATCATAATATGATATAACAAGATGGTATCTTGCTAGCCCTTTCTGAGACCGCAAAACATAAATGCAGAGCACCTTTGAAGATCAAGGACTGACTAGACATTGTAATTCATGGTAAAAGAGATCCAACCATAGTCATACCCAATGTAAATTAACAGTGATGAATGCAAATGACAACTGTGCTCTCTATCTAGTGCTTTTTAATAAGAGGGTGATGACTCAACATAAAAGTCAATGGATAGGCCCTTCGCAGAGGGAAGCAGGGATTTGTAGAGGTTCCATAGCTCGGTTTTGCAATAGAGATAAATTGTATTTTGAGCGGTATACTTTCATTGTCAATGTAACAACTAAGAGATGGCGATATCTTCCATGCTAAACACATTATAGGCGGTTCCCAAACAGAATGGTAAATTTTATACTCCCCCTCCACCAACAAGCATCAATCCGTGGCTTGCTCGAAACAATGAGTGCCTCCAACATACATCAGGTCCCAGGGGGAGTTTTGTTTGCAATTAATTTTGATTTAGTTTGCATAAAGTATGGGATTGGGCATCCCGGTGACCAGCCATTTTCTCATGAGTGAGGAGCGGAGTCCACTTCTCTTGAGAATAACCCGCCTAACACGGAAGATAAGGACAACCTTTGTTGATACATGAGCTATTCGAGCATACAAAACAGAATGTTTATTTGAAGGTTTAGAGTTTGGCACATACAAATTTACTTAGAACGGCAGGTAGATACTGCATATAGGAAGGTATGGTGGACTCATCTGGAATAACTTTGGGGTTTAAGGGATTGGATGAACAAGCAGTATTCCCGCTTAGTACAGGTGAAGGCTAGCAAAAGATTGGGAAGCGACCAACTAGAGAGCGACAACAACCATGTACATGCATTAAAATTAATAAACATTGGATGCAAGCATGAGTAGGATATAATCCACCATGAACATAAATATCGTGAAGGCTATGTTGATTTTGTTTCAACTACATGCGTGAACATGTGCCAAGTCAAGTCACTTAAATCATTCAAAAGAGGATACCACCCCATCATACCACATCATAATCATCTCAATAGCATGTTGGCATACAAGGTAAATCATTATAACTCATAGCTAATCAAGCATGGCACAAGCAACTATGATCTCTAATTGTCATTGCAAACATGTTTATTCATAATAAGCTGAATCAAGAACGACAGGCTCATCATATTTACAAAAACAAAAGAGGTCGAGTTCATAACAGCTTTTCTCATCTTAGTCAGTCCATCATATATCATCATAATTGCCTTTCACTTGCATGACCGAATGGTGTGAATAATAATAAGAGCGCACGTGCATTGGAGTAAGCTGGAATCTGCGAGCATTCAATAAACAGGAGAAGACAAGGCAATATGGGCTCTTGGTTAAATCAACAATAATGCATATAAGAGCCACTTCAACAATTCAATTATGGTCTTCTCCTATTGACCCCCAAAGAAAAGAAAAGAAATACAACTATTTACACGGGAAAGCTCCCAACAAGCAAAAGAAGAACGGGAAATATTTTTGGGTTTTCTTTTTTAATTATTACTACTACAGCAGAAAAATAAACTACTACTAATAAATTTTTTGGTTTTTCTTAAGGTTTAACAAACACACAAGAAGAAAGCAGGAAAAGGAAAATAAACTAGCATGAATATTACAGTGAAAAAGTATGAGCACCGACATCTAGCAATGAGTGTGTGTGAACATAAATGTAATGTCGGTGAGAAATACGTACTCCCCCAAGCTTAGGCTTTTGGCCTAAGTTGCTCTATGTCCACGGCTGGCCTGGCGGATATCCATAATAATAGTTGTTGGGGTCGTACTGTGATGAGGAGGAATAGTTGGGATCATACTGATGTGCAGCAGTTATCGCCTGCTGAGCTGCAGCGTGGAGTCGGGCTGCCTCCGCTCTCCTCTCGTACTCTTCTGCCTCCTCTCTGGTAATAACATATCTTCCTTTTGTCTGTGAATCAAAGAAGGCAAGAGCAGGGAGAGTAATACGGAAAGCACGTCGTTTATCAAAAAATAAGCGATATAAGAGAGGTGATTCAGGCCTCTCGACAAACTGGTGCGAAGCCATAGAGTCATAATCTAAATATGCAAGAGGCAACTCCATATCACCCTCACGAGTGTCTATCTCAAGAAAATGAGCTAAGCGGGTTGCATAAATTCCTTCAAAGAAATCTCCATTATGTCTATTATGATGCAACCTACGAGCTACAATGGCTCCCGTATGATGAGATTGGTCTCCTAACACAGCACTCCTAAGAATGCTAAGATCAGGGACACACATGTGACATGCTTCATCCTTAGCATTTATGCATCTACCGATGAAGAGAGCAAAATAATGTATAGCAGGAAAGTGAATGCTCCCTATGGTAGCCTGCGTTATAT
Organism: Triticum dicoccoides; assembly: GCF_002162155.2. Lineage (NCBI taxonomy): Eukaryota > Viridiplantae > Streptophyta > Magnoliopsida > Poales > Poaceae > Triticum > Triticum dicoccoides. Next base: position 289,366,590 of record NC_041392.1, read on the forward strand.
CTCTAGATTCCCCCACAGTTATACTAGCAAGAAAGTTTCTAAATTCAGATTTAGGAGGATCCCTAATACTGCCCCATGATGGAAGTTCGCAAGAAGAAGTGAAACCCTCTAGGTCCATGGCATAAGATTTGTCATAAAGATCAAACATGACTGAAGGAGAATTACGCGAAGATGAATACTCAAACCTCCTCACAAATGAACTTGTGAGATCATGATACTGGGGGCATTTGTTAGCCTCAAAATCCTCAAGACCGGCATTGCACAAATATGCTTTGAATTCTTCTTTAATTCCCGCACGGTCCATAAAATTTTCCGACGGCCATTCGCAAAGCCGTACCGGAGCATCTCTTGGTGGATCCTCGTCTGCATCGCGCATAGTAATCCTGGGTCCTTGCTTCTTAGAAGAACCACCTTGGAACATCTTCCTAAGCATATTGTTTTTCTCTGAAAAATTCTGAAATTTTTAGTAACTTCAAACAGAAATGAACAAACTTCAATAATATTGATAGCAACTACTCCTACAAGTGCCTAGAGCCTATATCAAGCATTAGAACTACTTGGAACCATATAAATTTGACATGCAATCTCAAGAACATGGTCACCTAAGCAGCACAAATTTGCAAAGAATAAAGCACTAGAACAAAAAGTAATTGGACCAATGGAGGAGTCACATACCAAGGAACAATCTCCCCAAGCAGTTTTGCGAGAGGTGCTTTGAGCAAGGAGATCGAAAATCACAGCAAAAGTGGCTGGAACTCGTGCTTGAGTTGGTTTTTCGGGTTTGTGTGAGATAGAGGAAGAAGGTGGGCGCTGGGATAAGTGGAGGAGGGCCACCGTGGGCCCACGAGGCAGGGGGCGCGCCCTATAGGGGGGGGGGCGCCCACCACCCTCGTGGCCAGGTGGCAGCTCCTCCCGCGGTAATTTTTGCATAGTAAATCCTCAAATATTCCCAAAAAAATCTTATTAAATTAGCATGGCATTCTGAGGACTTTTATTTTCGGGTTATTTTTATATTGCACGGATGATCAGATAATAGACAGAAAATACTATTTTTACTTTATTTAATATAAATAACAGAAAGTAAATGTGGGGTACAGAAGTTTGTACTTCTAGTTTCATCCATCTCATGCTCATCAAAAAGAATCCACTAACAAGGTTGATCAAGTCTTGTTAACAAACTCATTCCGATAATCATGAAACCGGAGAAATTTCGAATAACACTAAGTTACCTCAACGGGGATATGCACATCCCCTATAATAAGTATATCAAATTTCTTTTTGACAGTAGGAAGAGGAAATTCAAAACCTCCAAATATAATCGATGGAATTTTCCCAATAGAATTGATACTATGAACTTGAGGTTGTTTCCTCAGAAAATGTACCGTAGGCTCATTACCATTAACATGAAAAGTGACATTGCCTTTGTTGCAATCAATAACAGCCCCTGCAGTATTAAGAAAAGGTCTTCCAAGAATAATAGACATACTATCATCCTCGGGAATATCAAGTATAACAAAGTCCGTTAAAATAGTAACGTTCGCAACCACAACAGGCACATCCTCACAAATACCGACTGGTATAGCAGTTGATTTATCAGCCATTTGCAAAGATATTTCAGTAGGTGTCAGCTTATTCAAGTCAAGTCTACGATATAAAGAGAGAGGCATAACACTAACACCGGCTCCAAGATCACATAAAGCAGTTTTAATATAATTTCTTTTAATGGAGCAAGGTATAGTAGGTACTCCGGGATCTCCAAGTTTCTTTGGTATTCCACCCTTAAAAGTATAATTAGCAAGCATGGTGGAAACCTCAGCTTCCGGTATCTTTCTTTTATTAGTAATGATATCCTTCATATATTTAGCATAAGGATTTGTTTTGAGCACATCAGTTAATCTCATACGCAAAAAGATAGGCCTAATCATTTCAGTAAAGCGCTCAAAATCCTCGTCATCCTTTTTCTTGGATGGTTTCGAAGGAAAAGGCATGGGTTTCTGAACCCAAGGTTCCCTTTCTTTACCATGTTTCTTAGCAACAAAGTCTCTTTTATCATAACGTTGATTCTTTGATTGTGGGTTATCAAGATCAACAGCAGGTTCAATTTCTACATCATTATCATTACTAGGTTGAGCATCATCATGAACATTATTATTAATATTTTAATTAGGTTCATGATCATTACCAGATTGTGTTTCAGCATCAGACATAGAAATATCATTTGGATTATCAGGTGGTTCAGCAATAGGTTCACTAGAAGTTTGCACAGTTCTATCATTTTTCTTTTTCTTCTTTTTAGAAGAACTAGGAACATCAATATTATTTCTCTGAGAATCTTGCTCGATTCTCTTAGGGTGGCCTTCAGGATACAAAGGTTCCTGAGTCATTCTACTAGTTCTAGTAGCCAATCTAACATCATAATCATTTTTCTTACTATTCATTTCATCAAGCACTTCTTTTTGAGATTTAAGTACTTGTTCTACTTGAGTGGTAACCATAGAGGCATGTTTGCTAACAAGTTTAAGTTCACCTTTAATATCAGCCATATAATCACCCAAGCGTCTAATCATATAAGCATTTTCTTTTAATTGTCTACCAAAATAAGCATTGAAGTCGTCTTGCTTATACATAAAGTTATCAAACTAATCCAAGCACTGACTAGCAATTTTAGTAGGAGGGACTTCCGCTTTATCATATCTATAGAGAGAATTTACCTTTACTGCCTATGTCGGGATATTGGGACCAGGAGGTTCTTCAGTAAATAAATAATTAAGATCATATGTTTCTTCAACAGGCGGTATATTAAGACCATGTATTTCTTCAATAGGAGGTAAATTCTTAACGTCTTCAGCTTTAATACCTTTCTCTTTCATAGATTTCTTTGCCTCTTGCATATCTTCGGGACTGAGAAATAGAACACCTCTCTTCTTCGGAGTTGGTTTAGGAATAGGCTCAGTAATTGGAGCAGGAGCTGGCTCTGGAGTTGGCTCAGGAGGTGCCCAATTATTTTCATTTGTCAACATATTATTCAATAAGATTTCAGCTTCATCCGGTGTTCTTTCCCTGAAAAGAGAACCAGCACAACTATCCAAGTAATCTCTGGAAGCATCAGTTAGTCCATTATAAAAGATATCAAGTATTTCAGGTTTCTTAAGAGGATGATCAGGCAAAGCATTAAGTAACTTGAGAAGCCTCCCCCAAGCTTGTGGGAGACTCTCTTCTTTAATTTGAACCAAGTTGTATATTTCCCTCAAAGCAGCTTGTTTCTTATGAGCAGGGAAATATTTAGTAGAGAAGTAATAAATCATATCCTGGGGACTACGCACACAAACAGGATCAAGAGAATTAAACCATATCTTAGCATCACCCTTTAATGAGAATGGAAATATTTTGAGTATATAAAAGTAACGCGGTCTCTCATCACTAGTAAATAGGGCAGCTATATCATTTAACTTAGTAAGATGTGCCACAACAGTTTCAGATTCATAGCCATAAAATGGATCAGATTCAACCAAAGTAATTATATCAGGATCAACAGAGAATTCATAATCTTTATCAGGAACACATATAGGTGAAGTAGCAAAAGCAGGGTCAGGTCTCATTTTATCTCTAAGTGATTCTTTGTTCCATTTAATTAATAACCTCTTAAGCTCATATCTATCTTTGCAAGCAGAAATATCAGCAGAAGATTCCATATCAAAAATATTACCCTCAGGAATAACAGGCATATTTTCATCATCACTATCATCATCGTATTGAGATTCAATAATTTCTTTTTCTCTAGCCCTAGCAATTTGTTCATCAAGAAATTCACTAAGGGGCACAGTAGTATCAGGCATAGAAGCAGTATCATCATAAGTATCATGCATAGCAGAAGTGGCATCATCAATAACATGCGACATATCAGAACGAATAGCAGAAGCAGATGTAGGTATCGCAAACTTACTCATAACAGAAGGTGAATCAAGTGCAGAGCTAGATGGCAGTTCCTTACCTCCCCTCGTAGTTGAGAGATAGATCTTGGTTTTTGGATCTCTCAAGTTCTTCATCGTGTCCAGCAGATATAAATCCCAAATGACTCAAAGAATAGAGCTATGCTCCCCGGCAACAGGGCCAGAAAAAGGTCTTGATAACCCACAAGTATAGGGGATCGCAACAGCTTTCGAGGGTAGAATATTCAACCCAAATTTATTGATTCGACACAAGGGGAGCCAAAGAATATTTTCAAGTATTAGCAGCTGAGTTGTCAATTCAACCACTCCTGGAAACTTAGTATCTGCAGCAAGGTGTTTAGTAGCAAGTAATATGATAGTGGTGGTAGCAGCAACAAAAGTAAAGACAGCAAAAGTAATGTTTTTGGTATTTTGTAGTGATTGTAACAGTAGCAGCGGGAAAGTAAATAAGCGTAAACCAGTATATGGAAAACTCGTAGGCACCGGATCAGTGATGGATAATTATGCTGGATGCGGTTCATCATGTAACAGTCATAACATAGGCTGACACAGAACTAGCTCCAATTCATCAATGTAATGTAGGCATGTATTCCGTATATAGTCATACATGCTTATGGAAAAGAACTTGCATGACATCTTTTGTCCTACCCTCCTGTGGCAGCGGGGTCCAATTGGAAACTAAGGGATATTAAGGCCTCCTTTTAATAGAGAACCGGAATGAAGCATTAGCACATAGTGAATACATGAACTCCTCAAACTATGGTCATCACCGGGAGTGGTCCCGATTATTGTCACTTCGGGGTTGCCGGATCATAACACATAGTAGGTGATTATAGACTTGCAAGATAGGATCAAGAACTCACATATATTCATGAAAACATAATAGGTTCAGATCTGAAATCATGGCACTCGGGCCCTAGTGACAAGCATTAAGCATAGCAAAGTCATAGCAACATCAATCTCGAACATAATGGATACTAGGGATCAAACCCTAACAAAACTAACTCGATTACATGATAAATCTCATCCAACCCATCACCGTCCAGCAAGCCTATGATGGAATTACTCACGCACGACGGTGAGCATCATGAAATTGGTGATGGAGGATGGTTGATGATGACGACGGCGACGAATCCCCCTCTTCGGAGCCCCGAACGGACTCCAGATCAGCTCTCCCGAGAGGTTTTAGGGCTTGGCGGCAGCTCCGTATCATAAAACATGATGATTTCTTCTCTCTGATTTTTTCTCATCAAAACTCAATATATGGATGTGGAGTTGGAGTCGGAGACGCAACAGGGGGCCCACGAGGTAGGGGCGCGCCCTAGGGGGGGGCGCCCACCACCCTCGTGAGAAGGGTGTGGGCCCCCTGGTCTTCATCTTTGGCAAGGATTTTTTTTTTCTAAGATGTTCCGTGGAGTTTCAGGTCATTCCGAGAATATTTGTTTTCTGCACATAAAACAACACCATGGTAATTCTGCTGAAAACAACGTCAGTACGGGTTAGTTCCATTCAAATCATACAAGTTAGAGTCCAAAACAGGGGCAAAAGTGTTTGGAAAAGTATATATGACGGAGACGTATCAGAGATCATCTCGCTTCTCCCCACCAGTGATTGTTGCCGCACCCAAGTCCTCCCAACTCGGTGGTGCCGTCCATGGCACGCCGTGCCCCTTAATCTCGACTGTCGTCAGATATCTCTCTTTAATGATTTTGAACTCCCCGGAGCCATCATCTCCTCCCACCAGGGATCCGTTCAAAGCCCATGCATCCCCACATGCTACATGAGCATGCCCTGCATGGTGGACGCCTCGCTAAAATCTCCTGAATTCATAGAACTACAGCTGCTTGAGTTCTACTATTCCCCCAGAAATCACATACCAGATATCGAATGCCATGTACTTGTGCCCTCAACACCGATGTCCATCTCGTTGTTTTTCTCCTCTCTCCACACCACCACCTTTGCACTGTGCTACCTACCTGACAATCTGGTACTAAACCTTCGACTCCCATTTCTAAAAAAACTTCCACTTGTGCGGGTTCGTATGTCGGAGGCCTCATTGCACAACATCATCCACTCCAGTTGCCCTGCCCTGGAGTGCCTGGTGCTTGTTTTCACAGTTAGAATTGGTTGTCTCCAAATAAAGTTGCCTAACCTTGTAAGAATTGGAATTTCTTTTAAAAGAAGGCAGCTCATCATGGAAGATGCACCTTCACTTCAAAGGTTGATCCTTGATTCTCATTATTCACCGTCGGAAATAACTTTCGTCTCTGCGCCTAAATTGGAGACCTTGGGTGTAATACATGATCTCTATGCTCATTTCAAGATGGTGCTTGGCTCCATAGTTCTTCAGGTACTGTATATTGTCATCTACACTTGTAATCATAAGCTACATTTTACATTTCTGCGCATAAGTTCTATATCATCTTGGAGTACACATTTTGTACTAATATTATGTTCTATGCTCAATGAAGAGTTTATCCATGGATAGCCTATCAATGGTGCTGGATTCTGTTAGGATCTTATATATCCATATGAATAGTTTTGATCTGAATAAGATTATTGGCTTGCTTCAATGCTTTCCATGTCTGGAGAAGTTGTATATAAAGGTGATAATTTCACGCACATTGGAAGCCCACATATAGTGTACTAGAATTGGCCATTCAACTGTTGCTCTTTCGACACACTTTTTTTAGACCATAACTTTTTTCAATCTGCATGTCTATTTAGGCAACGGGACGGGGTAAGAAAGTTATAACGTATCGGTGGATTCGTAAGCACTGGGATTTTCTCACTTCTCATGACATTCGATTGAAGACAAGAACGTTGGAACGACATGTAGCCAACCATGCAAACACTAGACTTGTCACATTCTTCCTGCTGAATGCGAGGTTACTATTGTCCATCAGGCTTAAGTTTATCAGCATCATGGTTTTGATGGATGGGTATGTCAAAGAGCAAATAAAGGAGATTTAGGTCGACAAAAGGGCTTCTGAACATGCCGGGCTTCTATTTACAACATCTTGTGGTCATAATCCAGTAAATTTTACAACCCAGGATGTTCATTCTATGGACCTGACCGATCCATTTGACTGTGACTGCCGAAAACAGTGCTGGAGTTACATGTTGTTGCCCTTTTCAATCTGGGTTTTTTCTAAACCTGATGAACAATTAATCCTCGTGCTTTTGTACAGTTAGTAAGATGGAGTTAGATGTCTTTGCCCTTTTCAACTTGGCCATGACTGTCTTATTTTCTTCGAAACAAGGCAAATGGCTTGCCATTTGTTTGATTAACAGAGAAATATTGCAACAAATCCCAACCAAGGGAAATAACATCACTCTCGTCGGCTGCTTGAGCTGACTGTGCATTACATAACCCAAGTGATTATCCCCCACCAACACCCACAAACTTATCTTGAACTAGCACACCAATTGAGCTGTAAATTTTCGTAAGAAAGGCTGCATGACCATGACAGATTTGGATTCTAACATTTGGGACCCACGAGGAAAAGCCTATCCAAGGTGGTGTCGACTTACTAGTCAATAAACGATTCTGCCTACCAGCCGTTGGATTGATATCCAACATCTGTCGTGTATCTTCTATCTCTTGTCTTCTTCGTCCAGCCGCTGAAACCAAACTACCCCGTCGGTTCCGCCTACTCCCGCCTCCCACAACTAGTTGTGCCTCTGCCGCCCTCCGTACCCTCAAACGTTTGCCAGTCCATCCGTCCATTCCCCCACATGTCATGTTATTCTCCATCGATGTTTGCCCCAACACACACCCGCATCTGAACTAGTCAACCCTCGTAGTCCCCTCCACCTGTGACTAGACTGGCGCATCTTCCATGACTCCTGTTCGTTCCCTCTGAGGCCTCGCCGTCATCCTCCGCCTTGGTTCTCTCACCATGCGCGGTGCGCCGCCGTCTGGCACTGTCAACGTGGTCAACAACCGAGAGGAATAAGGAGATGACTATACGTGGAGAGGATGGAAGTAGGGACCCACCAGGGTCATGGCAGTACGCAAGCAAGTGCCTTGTTATTACAAGCCCAAAAAAATGGTTCCTCCTAATGGTTGGACATCTGGGACCCACGCCATTGTGAACGTAGTCAATAAACGAGAGAATTACACAACAAGTGGCTGACACCAGGGACCCAGCAGGTCGCACATTTGTTATTTACTTTCTTTATGAACAAGAAGTTGTTATTTACTAGTTTTAGATACGGATCAGGGTAAAAACGGGGCTGTGCGGGGGCTGTGGCGTGTCTAGCCAGGGTTTTATTTTATGTTTACCACATGATGATCCAAGTTGTGTTTTTTTTCTTTCTGAAACTGGCTAGCCCAGTTCTGTCGGCGTTCTGGGAACGGGGGTCCCCAGACTTGCCTGCCTGCGGCCCATGGCATGGCTCTGCGAGCGGGCCCGATGGCCCATCATCACCAGCAAGCATTCAAGACCCTCACGAGGGGCCAATCCTCGCGAGGTGGACAACACAAGACCTCCTTAGGAGCGGCCTCACCAGGGTGGCTCGCGAGGGGCGGAGAGATCAAGGCGAGGCAAACCTCTAGAGGTTCCAATGACGTGAGCCATGACGATCGAGACCAGGCGGGTGCCACGCGGGCGCCAGAGCATACAGTGTCCTTATTTCCACTTTGGTGCTAAGGAGGCAAGCGGAGACGAAGAGTACCGAGGCATCACGCAAATGTTTCCATATTGGTGCAACGAGATCAAGACCAGCAGGACGGCAGGACGGAGGTCACCGTGGAGCCCAAGATGGCGTCACCACCAGAGCCTTTGGCAGGCGAAGACTACTTTTGTCAGGATAAGCTGTACTAGCTGTCCCCTTTCAAATTGGCCGTTGTTGGCTCCCTTCCTGCTCAATATTTGGGGAGAGGACCAGTGCCTCTATAAATAGGACTAGCCAACATAGTAGGAAGGGCAACTAATCAGAGAGAGAGAGAGATCCATCCTCACAACCACAAGTTCACCAAGCACAAGAACACCTCTCCTCAGGAGGCTGTTCTTCCCCTTGTACTGTTCATCCTCAGCCCAAGAGGAAATCCACCACCACTACACTGGAGTAGGGTATTACACCACAACGGTGGCCCGAACTAGTATAAATCTTGTGTCTCGTGTGTTGTGAGTTCGTGTGCCTAGCCTAGAAATCACGAAGTGTGTGAGGGCATGATCGGTGAGGGAGAGATCTTCACGCGCACCCCAGTGTTCGAACCTTAAGGGTTTTGCCGGAATCCGAAATCCGACATTTGGTGCGCCAGGTAGGGGTGCACCGAAGCTTTCCTTTTGTCACTCCGTGTTGCACCGCTTCGTCGCAACCATGTCGGACACTCGTCGCGCCTGAGCTGAGCACCGGGCTGCCCTCGCCGCCCGCGTCGCCCAGACAGCTCCTGTCGGCGGGCCTCCCCGTCGTTCTCTATCACCCGCCGCCAACGCCGCCACCGGCCCGGCGGGGAACGAACATCAAGCATCCTCGTTGCACCCCTCGGTGCGGCGGGACGGCCGCACTGCCACTCTATCGCTGACCATCGCCGGTTCCTTGTCTCACGCTCGTCACGCTCCCACGGATGCGCGGGCTGCGCTACTCATGGCGCGCGATCTCCTGCATTACCGCCCAGTATACAACCTCTATGAGGACTGGCTAGACCACATCGCTAAGGTCGTTAGCACCGCAGGGGGCTCCCCTGCATCGTCCCTCTCGCTGCCTCTGAAAGTGCTAGTGATCGACTAGAGGGGGGGGTGAATAGGCAATTTTTATGAAAGTCTTCAAAACATGGAAGTTTTGAAGACAAACGATAGAAATAAACCTATTATCATGCAGCGGAAGGTAGACTACACTAAGCAAGCCATAGTCAAGTAATCAATGAAGTGAAAGCACAACGACTAATAGCAGCTAGGCAGTATAGATCAGGTAGGAAGATAGTGTGAAGCCAATCAGAACAAGCGGTCACTGAGTGAAGACAAAAGATAATGCAATCATACAATGACTTAACTAGAGACAACAGTAAGTAAAGGAATGGGAAGGATGAAACCAGTGACTCGTCGAAGACAATGATTTGTTGGACCAGTTCCAGTTGCCGTGACAACTGTACGTCTGGTTACGGAGGCTGAGATTCAACTCAGAAGACCGTGTCTTCACCTTATTCCCCTTGAGCTAAGGACACCCAGTCCTCGCCCAATCACTCTGGTAAGTCTTCAAGGTAGACTTCCAAACCTTCACAGACTTCGTTCACCGGTGATCCACAATGACTCTTGGATGCTCAGAACGCGACGCCTAACCGGCTGGAGGATTCACAGTCCTCAAGTGTAATAAGTCTTCAGATCACACAGACAGGAAGACTTCAGTGATGCCTAACACTCTTTGGCTCTGGGTGTTTAGGGTTTTGTCCTCGCAAGGAATTCTCTCTCAAAGGTTTCGAGGTGGGTTGCTCTCAAACGACAAAAGTCGTACACTAACTCTGAGCAGCCAACCGTTTATGGTTGTAGGGGGTGGGCTATTTATAGCCACTAGGCAACCCGACCTGATTTGTCTGAAATGACCCTGGGTCACTAAGGAACTGACATGTGTTCCAACGGTCAGATTTCAAACACACACGGCAACTTTACTTGAGCTTCGAGCAAAGCTGACTTACCCAGCTCTGGATAAGATTTGCTCTCATTGTCTTCGCTCGGAGACATAGGATTTTTGTTAAGCATCACTTCTGTCATTCTGACTTGTTCACTTGGACCCCACTAAACAGTACGGTGGTTCCTATGACTGAACAAAGAAGAAAAGGAACGTCGAAACAACTAAGTCTTCGCGCTCCATGGTCTTCACACATTGTCTTCTCTTGTCATAGACTTCAATGTGAATGTCTTCACATCCCACCTTTGACTTCAATGTCTTCATACATTTTTAGGGGTCATCTCTGGTAGGAAAACCGAATCAATGAGGGACTTCTACCTATGTTATCGCGCAATTCTCACAAACACATTAGTCCCTCAACCAGGTTTGTCGTCAATAATCCAAAACCAACTAGGGGTGGCACTAGATGCACTTACAATCTCCCCCTTTTTGATGATTGATGACAAACTGGTTGAAGTTTTCAACGGGGAATAAAATATGTGAAATTGTAAAGGATAGGGTATTGTCTTCATAAGTTGCAAGGGCTCCCCCTAAAGATGTGCATATAAGTAATTTGCTTTTGGAATGCAAATGCACATGGCAGGTTGTACTTGTGGAGATCCTCTTCAACCTATGATGACAATTCATCATGCATGATATGATGTAATGAAGATAATGACATGCATAATGGAAAATGGACGTCTGCAAAATGATCTAAGTGCGGAATTTATCGTTGCACATGCGGAATTTATCATCGCATCACAGAATAGAAAATATGTAGCAGACGACCATCGAGTTTAAGTGTTACAACTCAAAGAACCAAATTTATCGAAAACGAGAGTTGTAAGCACTTGGCAAAAGTAGCAAAAAGTAAAGCATCCACCCATATTGACCCGCTTGAAGACTATCAACTCATATGCTTCTCCCCCTTTTGTCAGTGAGGACCAAAAAAGTGCCTACTCGTTCCCATGAGGTGCAGGTGAGGCAGCAGGGTCGTCGTTGAGGTCCGGTGGTGTAGAAGAACTTGGTGCACTGTCGACACGCGCTGAAGTTGGAGGAGGTGAAGTTGCATCATCTTGGTCATCGATGACTCTGGCATTCACTGTCGCAGCTGAGGACGAGTAGTCAGAGTCTTCAAGTGAGGGAGTCCGACGCAAGTGACCATTTCTGGGAAGAGTCGAGTCAAACTTGAACCGCTCGGTGAAGCCATCGTCTTGCAGATTAGCTTCAGCACTAAGTAGGGTCAAACTCTTCCACGACCTCCGACAGGTTTCATGAGTGACAAAGGCATTCTTGGTGGCAAGATTGCAAATGCGGTTGACATCCACGAAGAGGCTTTGCATCTGACTCTTAGCCAGTCGTGATGTTTGTCCTGTTTCTGATGCAGCGCGATGAGAAGTTCTCGGTCATTTAGGACATGAGAGCGTCTTTGAGGCCTTTGCGCAATGGTGCTACTAGTGGCGTCAGTTTGAGCGCGAGGGGCACGTGTGTTACCAGCAAGAGGATAAACACGAGAAACTGCTGGAACTCCTTCAATAGGCTGGGTGAAGCTTTGGTGATCAACATTATGAACATAAAGGGGTTCCTTAGCCGGCTCTGGGTAAATAGCTTCAACTGACAGATCAACCTCTGGCAAGAATATGAGATGATTGTGCGCAGATGGCTGATAGTTGAAGGCGGAGTGACGCTTGATAAGACGCATGACCCATGGAGCATAGAATTTCAACCCAAAGATGTCAGAGCCAGATGCAGCCAACTCCCTGATGAAGAAGTCTTGAGCATTGAAGCTGATGCCATTGAAGATATAGAAAACCAAAGTCTTCATTGCTCCTTCAAGCTTCGCTGCAGATGAATGTCCTTTGACAGGCCATAGAGTCTTCCCGATGATATGGTAAATGGTGCGAGGCAGGTACTCTAGGTCTTCAACAAAGAACTCAGATGGGTATTCAGCATCGAGAGGCAGAGGCTTCATCATGCGCAGCGTTTGACTCATGTTGGGTTCTGGCTTCTGAAAGATGCTTTCCAAGGCATTTTGGTGTTGTTGACAACCTGGTTCATAGTATTCACCAGGAGTGGGCAGGCCTGTGAGCTCAATGATACCAAGAGCTTTAGCTTCATGATGGACATTGTCTGTCATCCACTCAAGGACCCAAGTCTTTGGATCCCTGTTGTAGCCTCGAATGTGGAGAGTTGCATAGAATTATAGCAGAAGCTCTTCATTCCAGTGCTCCTTATCTGTGACAAACTGCAACAGACCAGCATCTCTGAAGCAATCTAACGCTTCTTCAAGGCAGGGCAGGCCAGCTATAGCTTCAGAGTCTAGGCGCATATGTGGAAATATGCGCTCTTGATTGTATAGGACGCAGGAATAGTAGCTGCGCTGCTGATAGCTCCAGAACCGATCTGAGGAAATGCGAGGTCTGGCATAAGGGTTCTTGGGGCTGTTGAAGAAGGTGTAATGTGCCACGAAGCCATTCACATTGAAGACCCCAGGTGAAGTGGCAGTGCCTGGGAATCGTGGAAGTCTTGGCTTGGGCTTTTGGACTTGAGGTCTGTGCTCGACATGATACTCAAATTGTGGACCCACAGCAGGTGGAGGAACCAGAACGGGCCAGCGGACCATAACTGGCTGACCACGATCAAATGCCAGCTCAATTGTATGAGGTCTTGGAGGGGGAACAGAAGCATTGGCATTGTCTTCATGGGCTTCAGGGGCCACATTGGGTTCAGGTGCTTGGACCTCAGGTGCTTCAGCATTGACTTCAGGTGCAGCAGTGGCTTCAGATGCTTGGACTTCTGGCACCGCAGTAGCTTCAGGCACCGTATTAGCTTCAGCCATGACGACATCATTGGCTTCACCGGTGATGTTGGTGGCCGCCTCAGGGTTGTTAACCTCCACTTCAGGAGCTGGAGGGTCGGACACGTTCTCCTCGAGAACAACATCTTGGTGGGACGGGGGTGTAGCAACTCTTTCAACTCTTGGTGCTTCTTCTTCATCGGCTGATGCAGCCGGAATATCTTCAGCCATTTTGGCTTCGGACTCAGACACATGCATAGTGGGACTGACTTGGGGCCTTGGTCCTTTGCGAAGCCTGTGTAATGCTGGCGATGCTTGTGGAGATGGAGTGCACTGGGCCTCAAAGTCATCGTCTTCTTGCACTGGTGGGGTAGCTTGCGGTTGGGGAGAGCTTGGAGTGTCTTGTCGTTGTGGGTGATCAGCCCACGATGCATCCTGAGCAGTTGGTGTCAGAGGACGACCAATGCTGATGAGTTCGCTGTGCGTGAGCACAGGCGATGATACCAATTGGTGCTCGATCTGAGGATGGACTTCATCATCTTTAACATTGTCGTGAGGACCAATGTCTTCAGCTACGGTGGGGTCAATAGCTGGATTGTCTTCAGCTTCAGGAGCCTCTGGAGAAGCAGGCTCATGAAGTACCACTCGGCATTCTTGATTTTCAGACGCAGGACGAGCCACTGAGATTAGCTCGACCTCAAGGGGCTCTGTGGGAGAAGCCCGATCTCTCTTCTTGGTTTTGCATTTCTTGGTGGGAGGAGCATCATCAGCAGTGCCCTTGGTTTTGCATTTTCTGGCTTCAGCTTCAGCAGCCCTTGTTTTCTTCAGTTCAGAAGCCACTGTGGGAACCTTAGGCTTCGAGCCTGTCATACTAGCTGGGAAGACAATTGGATGTACTTCCTGCCTTGGTTCGTCAGGTTCTGCCACAGCTAGCTTCTTCTTCTTCTTGACCGCCATTCGGGGGTCGATCCCTGGTCGCCCCAAGGCCTTGCGTGTTTCAGCCTCATTGTATCCTTGGACACATTTAGCGGCAAGATCCTTCATGTGCTCACGAGAACCCTTGGCTTCTTCGCGTTTGGTTCGGAAAGCTTCCTTAAGCTCATGCATCATGGTCTTGAAGTTCTGAATGTCTTCAACATTGAGCTTGGCCATGTGCTTCTTGAACTGAGCCTTTTCATAATCTATCTTATGCTTCAGTTCAACAATCTTCTGAGCTAGAGCCAGCTCAGCAGCAATGGCACCGTGGAAGGCAACGCTTAGGCCAATCGGAAGCTGAAGATCATCAAAGCTGACATTTGGGCTGTCAAACCACTCATCAATGAATGTGTTGATGATTTCACAATCAAAGAGAGGAAGATCATTGAAGATTTCTGCCTCTTGCTTGCTCTTGATCAACTGCTCAAGAGCATCATCGCCAAGATCGTTGTCGCTGGACAGATCAATGGCGTCATTGCACAGAATAGTAGCAGCGGTCCGTGCTTGGCTAGTGGGTTGCAAGGGCATCTTCACTTTGGAGGGCTTGGAGATGCGTGACAAATCTTCAGACTGCACACTGTGTTCAGGAGGTGCAGTGGCTAGAGGCTTCGCTCGTGAGGCCTTTGGTGCCGGGTAAGGCTTCGAAGCTTGAGGTTTCTTCAGCTTCTTTGGCTTTGGTGGTGCAGGCGCTTCATCAGTGTCAGCGTCGTCTGCAGGCTCATCCACGGCTGTCCCTTGAACCATGATATGAGTGATGAGACCTTCTAGGTTGTAGAAGGGCCCAACAAGATTGGGCTCAGCTTCGCGTGTGCCATCGACACGAGGAGCAGAGGGGCCTAGATTGAAATCTAATCCCCGTGACTTCTTGTTTTCTTTGGCAGAATTCTTGGCAAATTGGAAGTTGCGCTTGAACAGATTATCATCGCGGCACCACAATAATGAAGATGGGTCTGCATCTGCAGGATGTGGTCCATTGACCATGCAAGGATAGAAGCCTTGTTCAATGGCTTTAGCTCTGGACCTAGGTTGAAGATTTCTGTATAGAATGTCTCCCCATGGTCGTTTGATGGCATTCTTCTCAGCATACTCCTGGGTCACGAACTTGTACTTGAACCACTGTTCTGCCCAATATCTTCGAATCCATTGGATTCGAGTTTTTCGCTGATTGTAGTCCTCCTCTGGATCTGTCTTGTACAACTCATAGAGGTCAGGAGGCAAATCTCTTGAGGTGTTGCCACGACGCTGTCTGCCACCCTTCCTTGCAGATTTCTCTGGTGCCATGAAGTTTAAACTGAAAGGCTTCAAAGCTGTCAAAGGCTTCCGTCTACTGGTCAGACAAGTACTGGCTTCAGGAGAATTTATATGATGCTGTAAGAATTCTGCAAATGAATGCAGACTATGAGAACCAAGGGATTCTCCCACGGACATGTACCTGTGACAGCATTAAGGTGCGAGGGAAGGGGAAGAGGTCATATGCATTCTCAGAAGATTTTCAAGATAAATCAGTTTAGAAGACATTGACCTCATAGTGCGACGACATTCACTCATAGATAGAGAGTTGGTTCCAGATTTGTACAAATCCACGAATAAGTACAAGTGAGGAATCTAACTACTTTGTGAAGCATAAGTGAACATACTAGGCATATTATGAGATGCAGTATGAAATAGATTCAACTTGTGTGAATAGAAACTGCTTGTGGTAGAAAATGATGAATCTATAGGATCAAAGGGGCCGTAAAAAGGAGGTTTTATTTACCACACAAAGAACTTCTAGACGAAGTGGAAGAGGAGGCCGAGCAGTTCGAATCTTCCGTGCCCTAACTTGTCGATGGAGGGCACCTACGGCGAAGGTGGAGAAGACGATGTCCACGGTCAGCGTGAAGACGATGTCGGTGAGGTCGCGGCAGCGAAGCGCTTCTTCACCGGCGTCGTCGAAGGCTAGCGGTGGCGCTAGGGTTTGTGCGAGAGTGGAAGAAGGATAATGACTGTGGTGAGGCATGTATATATAGGGATAGGGACGGCACAGTGTTATTACACAGGTGCCCCTGGCGATTCACATCTAAAGGACACATGGCTATCATGCAACACATCGGAGGTTGTTCCACGTTCCCACGCACGCCTTGATTGTCGGGTTTCAGGTGAAAGGATTTAGCATTGAAAACATATTAATGTTTGTCCCTATGTCTTCTGCTGACAAGGATGCAGAGAAGACATTTTGACAGTGTCAATAGAATGCATATGATTTGGATAGATAGACTTGGGAAAGAAGCATAGAGGGGTTAGGGTCCGATCACATTCACTTAGTTCAAAAGATTCAGTAAGAAGCCATAGCTATAAGTGAATGCTGTAGAGGACGGAAACCAAATCAGTATGTTGAAGATAAACATGAGGACATTTTAACATTGAAGACAAACAAAATGCGAAGACTTTGCAAATGTAACGCCATGAGAAAAACACTTCAAAGGGAAAAATTTTGGTGGTGGCGTTACCCACCGTATAGGAAATATTAGACCCAGACACGACGCACAATTATCGTGGCGCTCCGAAGTCAAATTCCACGTTAATATGTTCACACTCAGAATGTAAGTCTTCATTGATTGAAGATATACTTTACTCCGTGTGTTGGACATCTAAGTCATCAACATGCTTAAGTGTTAGGATGTGTGCCTGATCACAGGACATTTGAGGATTCCAAGATATTTAGCTCACACTGTAACTTGCAAAACCTCTTCTCATCCAAGGGCTTGGTGAAGATATCTGCTAATTGCTCTTCAGTGTTGACGTCTATGATATCAATATCTTCCTTCATAACATGATCTATGAGAAAGTGATGACGAATTTCAATGTGCTTTGTCTTCGAGTGCTGAACTGGGTTGTTGGCAATCTTGATGGCGCTTTCGTTGTCGCAGTAGAGTGGCACTTGCTTCAGATGAATGCCATATTCTTTGAGTGTTTGCTTCATCCAGAGAAGCTGAGCGCAGCAAGATCCAGCAGCAATGTATTTAGATTCAGCAGTGGAGAGAGATACACAGTTCTGCTTCTTTGAAGACCAACATACAAGTGATCGTCCCAGAAAATGACATGTGCCTGATGTAGACTTGCGATACACCTTGTCACCAGCATAATCAGCATCTGAGAATCCAACTAGATCAAACTCTGAGCCCTTTGGATACCATAATCCTAGTGTTGGGGTGTGAGCCAAATATCTAAGAATTCGCTTCACAGCTAAGTGATGCGATTCCTTTGGTTCCGCTTGGAACCGAGCACACATGCAAACACTAAGCATGATATCTGGCCTAGATGCACATAAATAAAGCAAGGAACCAATCATGGAGTGGTATACCTTTTGATTGAACTCTTTACCATTGTCGTCGGGACCCAGATGGTGTTTGGTTGGCATTGGCGTCGTGTAGCCTTTGCAGTCCTGCATTCCAAACTTCTTCAGGCAATCTTTGAGGTATTTCTCTTGAGATATGAAGATGCTGTTGCGTTGCTGTCGTATTTGAAGACCAAGGAAGAACTTCAGTTCACCCATCATTGACATCTGATATTGCTCTTGCATCATATATCCAAACTCATCACTGTATTTCTGGTTGGTGCAGCCGAAGATAATATCATCCACATATATTTGGCACACAAACAGTTCACCATCATATGTCTTCGTGAAGAGAGTGGGATCGAGAGAACTAGGTTTGAAGCCTTTGCTCTCTAGGAAGTCTTTGAGTGTGTCATACCAAGCCCGAGGGGCTTGTTTGAGGCCATACAGTGCCTTGTTGAGCTTGTACACCATGTCAGGATGTTTTGGATCTTCAAAGCCAGGCGGTTGTGCAACATACACTTCTTCTTCAATCTTGCCATTGAGAAAAGCGCTCTTCACATCCATTTGATACAGAAGAATGTTATGAGGATTTGCATAGGCCAGCAGTATGCGTATAGCTTCAAGCCTAGCCACAGGAGCAAATGTTTCATTGTAGTCAATCCCTTCAACTTGAGTATATCCTTGAGCAATGAGACGAGCTTTGTTTATGAGAACTTGACCATGCTCATCTTGCTTGTTGCGATATATCCATTTAGTGCCTATTATATTGTGCTTACAAGGATCAGGACGCTTAACCAGTTCCCAAACATTATTCAGCTCAAACTGCTGGAGCTCTTCTTGCATGGCTTGAATCCATTCAGGTTCCATGAAGGCTTCATCAACTTTCTTGGGTTCAGATATTGAGACGAATGTGAAGTGCCCACAGAAGTTAGCTAGCTGTGTTGCTCTTGAATGAGTGAGTGGACCTGGTGCATTGATGCTATCAATTATCCTTTCAATTTGTACTTCATTTGCAACACGAGGATGGATAGGACGAAGATTTTGCTCTTGCTAATCATTGTCACCGTTAGAAGGATTGTCTTGAGGCTGAGCATTGTCTTCAGGTTGATCGGGTGCAGAGATGATAAGTTCCTCTTCAGGCTGAGCTTCAGATGGTATGATTTCTCCAGTTCCCATAAGTTTGATTGACTCACTAGATGGAACTTCATCTAGCACATTTGGCAGGTGCTCTCTTTGCGAGCCGTTAGTCTCATCGAACCGCACATCCACAGTTTCAACCACTTTATAGTGAAAGAGGTTGAAGATTCTGTAGGAGTGCGAATCCTTTCCATATCCAAGCATAAAACCTTCATGTGCTTTCGGTGCAAATTTTGAAGTTTGATGTGGATCCTTGATCCATCACCTGGCGCCAAATACTCTGAAGTAACTGACATTTGGCTTCTTGCCAGTAAGGAGCTCATTGGATGTCTTGTTCAGAAGCTTGTGAAGATAAACACGGTTGATGATATGGCATGCAGTATCAATGGCTTCAGGCCAGAACTTTCTTGGAGTCTTGTATTCATCAAGCATCACCCGGGCCATCTCAATAAGTGTTTTGTTCTTGCATTCCACGACGCCATTCTGCTGCGGCGTGTACGGAGCTGAGAATTCATGTGTGATGCCCAAAGTATGAAGATAAGTATCTAGTCCAATGTTCTTGAATTCAGTGCCATTGTCACTTTTGATGTGCTTGATCTTGATGCCATAGTTGTTCATGGCTTGATTGGCGAAGCGTCTGAAGACATCTTGCACTTCAGTCTTGTAGAGGATTATATGCACCCAAGTATATCTTGAATAATCATCAACAATGACAAAGCCATAGAGACAAGCAGTAGTAGTAAGAGTTGAGTAATGAGTGGGAACGAAAAGGTCAATGTGGAGTAGTTCGAAGGGTTGAGTCGTTGTCATGATTGTCTTCGAGGGATGCTTGGCCCTCGTCATCTTTCCTGCTTCACAGGCACCACATAAGTGATTGTCGGTGTCAAAACCAGCGGATCTCGGGTAGGGGGTCCCGAACTGTGCGTCTAGGCCGGATGGTAACAGGAGGCAAGGGACACGAAGTTATACCCAGGTTCGGGCCCTCTTGATGGAGGTAAAACCCTACGTCCTTCTTGATTAATATTGATGATATAGGTAGTACAAGAGTAGATCTACCACGAGATCGGATAGGCTAAACCCTAGAAGCTAGCCTATGGCATGATTGTTGTTGTGTATGTTGTCCTACGGACTAAAACCCTCCGGTTTATATAGACACCGGATAGGGTTAGGGTTACATAGAGTCGGTTACAATGGTAGGAGATCTGTATATCCGTATCGCCAAGCTTGCCTTCCACGCCAAGGAAAGTCCCTCCCGGACACGGGACGAAGTCTTCAATCTTGTATCTTCATAGTCCAGGAGTCCGGCTGAAGGTATAGTCCGGCCATCCGGACACCCCCTAATCCAGGACTCCCTCAGTAGCCCCTGAACCAGGCTTCAATGACGACGAGTCCGGAGCGCAGATTGTCTTCGGCATTGCAAGGCGGGTTCCTCCTCCAAGTACTTCATAGAAGATTTTGAACACAAAGATAGTGTCCGGCTCTGCAAAATAAGTTTCCACATATTGCCGTAGAGAGTACACAAATCTAGTCTGCCGATGCCGTAATGTGACACACCACGACCAAGCCTTTATCCAAGTCGTTTCATTATCCCACCTTAGCGCGTCATGCGAGGCGGTTTCCTTGGCACGTCTTGTTAAAGCAGAGATCGTGTCCCCTTATCCCGGGATTCTCATCAATACGGGCATGGGTAACCCAACCGTGCCATTGATTACGGCGCTTGGAGATAAGCGAGTTTTACCAGGCTGGTGGGGACATGTAGTTGCGTCCACCCATATAAGGGGATAAGGATCCACCTTTTCACCTATGCCTTCTTCCTCCTTCGCCTATCCATTCTTGCGCACTGAAGCTCCAGCGCCCAAGTCCGCACTCCCCACCTCAACCTTCTCCAGCCATGTCCGGAGCGGGAGGCAAGTGGATGGTCTCCTCCGTCATGGAGGGACACATCAAAAAGCCGAGGAAGGCCGGATACCTGTCTAATGACATCGCGTACCGACTTCCCGAAAAGGGGCAACTCATCCCCACCCCTAGGCCCCCTGAGAGGGTGGTGTTCCTCCCCCATTTCCTCCGCAGACTGGGCTTCCCTCTCCACCCATTTGTCCGGGGGCTCATGTTCTACTACAGCCTGGATTTCCACGATCTGGCCCCGAACTTCATCCTCAACATCTCGGCGTTTATCGTCGTGTGCGAAGCTTTCCTTCGCATCTGCCCCCATTTCAGCCTATGGCTCAAGACTTTCAATGTCAAGCCGAAGGTGGTGCGCGGCAACCAGGCGGAGTGCGGAGGCGCCATAGTGGGCAAGATGGCCAACATCGTATGGTTCGAGGGCTCCTTTGTGGAGACCTTGAAGGGGTGGCAATCGTGGTGGTTTTACATCACCGAGCCACGCGACGCTGAATGGGTCGCACCCCCCGAGTTTCGATCCGGACCCCGTACGCGGCTCACCTCCTGGAAGGAGACGGGCCTGTCGTGGGGTAAAAAAGGAGAGCTGACCGGACTCCAAACATGCGTCCAAACTCTGGTGGACAGGAAGCTCAAACTTGTCAACATAGTCCAGGTTATGCTCATCCGCTTGATCCTCCCGTGTCAACAATGGGCTTTCAACCTGTGGGAGTTCGACCGGGCGCGGCACCAAACTCTGAGCAGGCTCTTCGACACGACGTACGAAGATGCCTAGAAGGTGCTATCCAAGGGCACCGAGGCTCCCGCATCCGCTAACGAGGATCGCGGATTCAGTGCGCAGCGTCACGCTCTCACGGTAAGCTGTTTTTTCCTTTTACAGGGTATCAGTTTTTCATAGTTTGACTCCATGCGGGATATAAGCTCCCTTACCTTTGACAGGATTGGCAGGTGACGTCCGGACAGATCAACTGTCCGGCTCCTTTACCCGAAGGCCCAGCGGACGCTCACTTCGCGAAGCTGCTGGTTCCGGCACCCTATGTGGTGCCGGAGAAGAAGGCCACGAAAAAGGCCACGGGGACTCGAAAGAGTGCCCGGTGCCAGGAGGTGTCGGATCCATCATCCGACGATTCTGAGGTGCATTCCTCCCGTGAAGACGAGGAGGAAGAAGAAGAGACCTCTCCCCCTCCAGCGGGAGGAGAGAAGAAAAGGAAGGCCGCCCTCTCTGGGGAGGCCGGAGGGTCCAAGAAGGGGAAAACCCTTCCTCCAAACTACTCCACCGACGCAGACGACGGCGGTGAGGAGTGGCTGCCCAGGGCCAAGCCCCTGGCAAAATCGTAAGTATTCGGATACCAGAGTAATTCATAGTATTTGTTTATTGCACAACTTTCCCTTACGTCGAATATGTTTATGCATCCCACCCAAAGACCGGCTCGACGCGTCGTCGAGCGGCTCACTGGACTCGTCGGATGTGAACTCGCTTCCGACGGTTTCCTCCCCCCGCCCTACGGACGACACCGAAGTGTTGTCCCAACAGGTTCCAAGCCGGGAGGAGGTGGTCCTGGAGGCGCCGCAAGGCGACCTCCCGGACTCCAGGAGTAAAGGGGATGAAACCCCCCAGGGCTCCAAGTCCGGCTCTAGGCCGGACACCGCTCCGGAACCTTCAAGGTTCCAGAGTCCGGCGGGGGATCTCCTTCCAAGAGGAGCAAGCCCACCGTGCCGGTGACCCCCGTCCAACCGGAGGCACCGGACAATCTGTTGGAGGCGCTCCAAGGCGCCTCCATCGACGAGGAGCACCGCACCATTATGAGTGCGGTGGTCCAGAGGGTTCAGTTCGCCAAGAGCGGACTGACTGAAGCTTGTACTAGCCTTTTAACAGGCTTTGAGGTAAGTAAAGGATGTGTAAATAATATTACCACATAGACAATAGCCCCTGATGCTCTGTCTGGCATTCGGGAAGAAAAGCCGAATAGGGGATCAAATAAAATTCGCAGGAGTCTAACAAAAATGAGTCAATATGCGTATGCAGGCTTCTCTGCTTGCGTCCGCCGCACTGACTGCGGAAGTGGACACGCTAAAGTAGAACCTTGAGCAGTCCGAGCAAGAGCTCGGGCGTGCCAAGAAGCAGCTTGAGGACAATGAAGGTAAGAAATACCTTGTTTTTAAATATATATAAAAATGTGCAATTGCAAAACATAACAAGATTACAGTGGCTATTGTAGGGGCCACGTCTGAGGTGGCGACCCTTAAGCAAGCGCTGGTCGAGGCCGAGAAGAGGGCGGCCACGGAGCGCACCGAGCGGGAGAAGTATGAGGCCGAGGTTGGCAAGGTGCGGTAAGAGCTCCAGGCTCTCATGGAAAAACATGAGAGTTTGGAGCTTGACTCAAAGACGCGAGCGTCCGAGCTCGCGGTGGCTATTGAAAATGCCAAGTCTGCCAAGGCCGAATCCCAGACGACCCTCCAGGAGTTGGATGAGGTGAAGAAGATAGCCGCGGGTAAGGCATTCTTTATTCAAAGCAAACACATAAACGTGAGTTACTTGTTACTTACCCGAATCCGGAGCTCTCCAGGAGCGTTCGCAGATCTTCCCTGGAGTGTGTCCGATGCCGCCGCATTCTACCGAGCCGTGGAGGGCAGCTCGACAGAGAAGGTGTTCTGGTCTTAGTATGCTGAGGCCGGACACCCCGTGCCCCTGAGCGACCAGCTGAAGCAACTGGTCGAGCTCCACAAGGCAGCCGAACAGGCCATGAAGGGCCTCATAGTTCGACTGTGGCCTGGAGGGGCTCTGCCTGGGAGCTATTTCGGGCTGGTGTGGCGGCTGGTGGAGGCCTGTCCAAGGCTCGAAGTCATCAATCGCTCCGTCTGCATTGAAGGTGCCCGTAGGGCCCTTGCCCGTGCTAAGGTGCACTGGGGCAAGCTGGATGCTGAGAAGCTTGTGAAGGACGGGCCACCACTGGGGAAAGAGCATCGCAAGCCCGAGAATTACTATAAGGATGTTCTGAAGGGTTCCTGCCTTGGGGCGGATGAATGTTCTAGGGATGTAATTTTTGAGTGAAACTTGCTCGTTTTGTCCTGTGCGCTGAAAACTTGTTCATATGCGCTAAGCAATGCTGTTGGAATTTAAAATAATACCTTCTGTGCGACTGTTTGTCAATTCTGAGAGATGGCGAGTCGTCGGCTTCTGCCCCCGTGCCGCTAGTGCCGGGGTGTTCGGGGATAAACCTAAGCGCTCTTTTTCCCATGTTTGGGTCCTTCGAGGGAGGCGCTCAGCCCAACGAACAAGGCAATTGGACTATAATGCGTGAACACTCTCACTTAGCCATAGAATTCTATAATTTTAAATTTCGGCGAAGACCCTGGTATTCGGAAGACTGAGTTCGGGGCGCTATCCACGCCTTGGCCGGACAGAGCCGGCTCCTCGCCCTAAGCGGCATAAGTCTTTCGGGACTCGAAAAACCTCTCAAACGGCGACCAGCTCTCGCTTCATCATGACAGTCAGTTTTAGCTTTCTCCACTGAGTTGCTCGACCCAGCTCAACTGGGGCACAATCGCAGTGGTTCTCCTAGTGCTACCTTAGCCGATATAGCGGAATGTAAGGCACTAAAACATAGGAGCCGGGCAAACCTAACTATTGACCCAAGACATGATTCGGAGCCAATGCGTATAATGCTATAAGTTCGGGGTGCCGCACTTGTTAAAGTGTTCGGACTTCTCACACCATATTGAGGGGTACTAAAGCCCTTGGCGTATTTTGGCCGTACCAACATGTACGGGTGCAACATGTCGTTAAGGAACATATATATAAAAAAAGAGTAATGCAAAAATAGACAAAAGCTATGCATTGTTTATTGAAAAGGGCTGCGATCAAAGCAGAACGATACAAATAATGCGATAAGTGAAAGGTTGGACTAGTTAACATGTCCTTTCCAGGGGCAAGCTGCGGAATAGTATGCGGAACAGGTATACTGCTCGTGATAGAGACCACCTAGGAGTTCCGTAATGTGGCGTGGCTTGTCTGCTTCCCTGGTTCTTGCATCGTTTGTGCGGCAATTGAACTGCCGAACAGGCCTTCCGAAGGATGGAGTCCTGAAAGTAAGAGAAAATTAAAAAATCGGCAGCCCCTGGTACGATTTAAGCCGTGTTTTGGGCGTGCCGTGATGGTGCCCCTCCCCCTGTAACCATGGTATCTCTAGAGCGTAGTTATGTATGCGAAGTACTGGCGTCGCCTTTTTGCGAGGGTTCGGGTTGGGGCCGCATTGCTACGCCTGCTCGGATCATGCCAGGCGGTCTTGTTGTAGGTTACTTCGGGCGCGCTTGACGGTGTCCGGTCGTTTAGTGGCCGGACTGGAGAACTGCCTGGAGAGGCTGCTTTGTACTTCTGCTACGAGGGCCGCCGTGTGCTCCTCCGTTCGGAGGGAGCGTTCGGTGTTTCCATTGACCGTAATTACTCCTCGAGGGTCTGGCATCTTGAGCTTAAGGTATGCGTAGTGCGGTACCGCATTGAACTTGGCAGATGCAGTTCGCCCGAGCAGTGCGTGATAACCACTGCGGAATGGAACTATGTCAAAGATTAATTCCTCGCTTCGGAAATTATCCGGAGATCCGAAGACCACTTCAAGTGTGACTGAGCCTGTACAGTTGGCCTCTACACCTGGTATTACGCCTTTAAAGGTTGTTTTGGTGGGCATAATCCTCGAGGGATCTATGCCCATTTTCCGCATTGTATCCTGGTAAAGCAGGTTCAGGCTGCTGCTGCCGTCCATAAGGACTCTAGTGAATGAAATCCGTCAATAATTGGGTCTAGAACCAATGCGGCGAATCCGCCATGACGGATGCTAGTGGGATGGTCCCTTCGATCAAAGGTGATCGGGCAGGAGGACTGACGGTGTCCTGGACTAGGGGGTACTCACCACGTCGTCTCCCGATCTATTAGATTGGGCCGAGGCCCCCCATGGCCGTATACTCATGGGCCAGTTCGGACAGCTGCTGCATACAAGGAAGATTCCACAAAGACTTGGCAATCAAGACAAGGACTTCTCCCCACCGGCGTATTCAGCTAGGACTCTTGTTAAACTAGGCCTCTGGTGCACTATATAAACCAGGTTCGAGCCCTCTCGATGGAGGTAAAACCCTACGTCCTGCTTGATTAATATTGATGATATAGGTAGTACAAGAGTAGATCTACCACGAGATCGGATAGGCTAAACCCTAGAAGCTAGCCTATGGTATGATTGTTGTTGTGTATGTTGTCCTACAGACTAAAACCCTCCGGTTTATATAGACACCGGATAGGGTTAGGGTTACATAGAGTCGGTTACAATGGTAGGATATCTATATATCCGCATGGCCAAGCTTGCCTTCCACGCCAAGGAAAGTCCCTCCTGGAGACGGGATGAAGTCTTCAATCTTGTATCTTCATAGTCCAGGAGTCCGGCTGAAGGTATAGTCCGGCCATCCGGACACCCCCTAATCCAGGACTCCCTTAGTGATCCTTCTTGAACTTGACGCCCTCGATGCCTATGACATGCTTCTTCTTTGCAAGGGTGTGCAGGTTCCTCATGCCAGCATGCCCTAGCCTCCAATGCCAGAGCCAGCATTCAGAAGCTTTTGCTAGAAGACATACGGCAAGTTGTGGTCCTGCTAAGAAATCTACCACGTACAAATCATCTTTCCGATACCCTTCAAAGACTAGAGACTTGTAAGGTTCCATTAGAACAAGGCAATGATATTTTCCGAACATCACAATCATGTTCAAATCGCAAAGCATGGAGACAGACATTAAGTTGAAACCAAGGGATTCAACAAGCATCACTTTATCCATGTGTTGATCCCTTGAGATTGCAACTCTACCTAGACCCAATACCTTGCTTTTACCAGTGTCAGCAAATGTGATGTAACTTTTGTCAGATGGACGTAAGGTTGTGTCCATGAGGAGACTTCGCTTGCCAGTCATGTGATTAGTACACCCACTATCAATAATCCATTCTGAAGCAGCTAGTGTCATACCCTACAGTGCAGTTAGGGGATAGGCTTCACGAAGAGAATTGTGAAGCATAAACATTTGACAAGCAAGTGGATTATGAAAGCTTAGATCGAGGTTAGGACTGATAGGGCAAGTAGCAAGCGACTCAGGAACAAAATACATAATAAGACCATTTAGGCATTTGATCTTGTGCCCTACAAGATGTTTAAGGTCCCCAGCAATAGCTTCAGATGAATCTGATTGTCGGCTGGAGACCTTTCCCTGCAAAAGAGAGTTAAGCTTTCTTAGCCACCCACATCTTCAAGGGTGGCTTCGAAGGAATGAGTCTAAGTGCAGCATCTGAGAATTTTGGCTTTGGAGCCCTAGCAAAAAGTCTTGAAGGTGAACAATAGTACTCATAAGAATAAGCAGAGTAGTTCTTGGTCTTATGAACATGGCGGTTTGATGAAACACGCTCATATTCATAGGCCTGAGTATGGCTTCCCTGCAAAAAATTTGCATTAGTGCGACTCAAGTGAGTCCTTTGTCTGTATGGAGCCTTTGGACCATATGAAGCATGTGGTCTGGGGTTTGTCTTCTTCACTTGTCGTGTCATGACGACATTCACAGGAAGATTCTCCAACAACCTTTTCGGCACCCAGACTTTCTTCATAGGTGGCCCATTCCTGCAGTTAGTACCAATATACCTAGCAAACACTTCACCATTCTGATTCTTAAACAGTTTATAGTTTGCATCAAAGGATTCATCAATAACAATTGAAGCCTGGCAGAGTGGATGGATCCACTGAGGGTTCCTTTGCAGCAACCCATGTGGTTTTGGGGTACTGCTCAGGTTTCCAGTAAGAGCCATCAGCATTCATTTTCCTTTCGAACCCAAGACCCTCTTTCCTAGGATTTTGGTTCAGGATCTGCCTTTTGAGAACATCACATAGTGTCTGATGCCCTTTGAGACTTTTGTACATCCCTATTTCAAACAGTGTCTTCAACCTTGCATTTTCATCAGCAATAGCAGTGGTATCCTCAGCAGAGGGGTTAGTTAGCACATCAAGAGTTGAAGATATTGCAATAGTAGCAGCAGTAGAACGTCCAGCAACAGAAGTAGCATTGTCACGCTCAATGCATTTAAGACATGGTGGTTCAAATCCTTCCTGAGCGGGACTGATCTGTTTGGCGCGAAGTGACTCATTTTCCTTTTGAAGATCTTCATGAGCCGCTCTCATTTTTTCAAGATCTTGCTTCCTTTGAAGATAATCATAGGAAAGCTTTTCATCAGTTGTTGAGAGCATTTCATGACGACTTTCGAGTTCCTCATACTTAACATGAAGATTTTTTATGTCTTCAATTAAGGACTGAGATCGAGTCATTTCAGTGTCTAACAGGCCATCGCTTTTGTCTAATACTTTTTGAATATGTTCCATAGCTTTCTATTGTTCAGTTGCAATTTTAGCAAGTGTTTTGTAGCTGGGTTTGGAACCACAATCAGAGTCATCTTGTCTGGATGTTTGATAGTGAGTAGTTCGTGTGTTTACCTTGGCACTGCGTGCCATGAAGCAGTAGGAGGCAGCAGAGTAGTCCTTGTCATTTGCATCGGTGTCGGTGATGAAGTCATTGTCTTCAGTGTTGAAGATGGACTTGGCGACGTATGCTGTAGCCAGACTCGCAACGCCAGAATTGGACTCCTCCTCGGACTCCACCTCCGCCTCCTCAGAAGCGGACTCCTCCTCTGAATCCATTTCCTTGCCAACAAACGCACGAGCCTTGCCAGATGAGCTCTTCTTGTGTGATGAAGACTTTGAGGAAGACTTGGAAGAAGACTTTGAGTATTTCTTCTTCTTCTTGTCGTCAGAATCATACTCCTTCCTCTTGTTTTTCTTCTTGTTCTCATTGTCCCATTGTGGACACTCAGAGATGTAGTGGCTAGGTTTCTTTCACTTGTGGCATGTTCTCTTCTTGTAGTCATGAGCAGAAGCTTAATCATTCCTTGAGTTTGATCGTGAAGACTTTCTGAAGCCTTTCTTCTTGGTGAATTTTTGGAACTTCTTCACAAGCATAGCAAGATCCTTTCCAATGTCTTCAGGATCATCAGTACTGCAGTCAGATTCTTCTTCAGATGAGGAGACAACTTTTGCCTTCAAGGCACGAGTTCGCCCATAGTTGGGACCGTAGATGTCTCTTCTCTCAGAAAGTTGAAACTCATGTGTGTTGAGCCTCTCAAGTATGTCTGACGGATCGAGTGTCTTGAAGTCAGGACGTTCTTGAATCATCAGGCCTAGGGTGTCAAACGAGCTGTCAAGTGATCTCAGGAGGGTCTTGACGACTTCATGCTTGGTGATCTCAGTAGCACCGAGGGCTTGAAGCTCATTTGTGATGTCAGTGAGTCGATCAAACGTGAGCTGGACATTCTCATTGTCATTTCTCTTGAAGCGGTTGAAGACGTTGCGAAGGACACTGATTCTGTGATCTCTCTGGGTTGAGACGCCTTCGTTGACCTTGGAGAGCCAGTCTCAGACTAGCTTAGATGTTTCCAAAGCACTCACACGGCCATACTGCCCTTTGGTCAGATGACCACAGATGATGTTCTTGGCAGTGGAGTCCAGTTGAACGAACTTCTTGACATCAGCAGCGGTGACACCTTCACCAGCCTTGGGAATGCCATTCTTGACGACATACCATAGGTCAACATCAATGGCTTCAAGATGCACGCGCATCTTATTCTTCCAGTAAGGTTATTCAGTTCCATCGAAGACTGGGCACGCAGCGGAGACTTTGATTATCCCTGCAGTCGACATAGCTAAAACTCAGGTGGTTAAACCAAATCACACAAAACAACGAGTACCTTGCTCTGATACCAATTGAAAGTGCTAGTGATCGACTAGAGGGGGGGTGAATAGGCGATTTTTATGAAAGTCTTCAAAACATGGAAGTTTTGAAGACAAACGATAGAAATAAACCTATTATCATGCAGGAGAAGGTAGACTACACTAAGCAAGCCATAGTCAAGTATTCAATGAAGTGAAAGCACAACGACTAATAGCAGCTAGGAAGTATAGATCAGGTAGGAAGATAGTGTGAAGCCAATCAGAACAAGCAGTCACTCAGTGAACACAAAAGATAATGCAATCATACAATGACTTAACTACAGCCAACAATAAGTAAAGGAATGGGAAGGATGAAACCAGTGACTCGTTGAAGACAATGATTTGTTGGACCAGTTCCAGTTGCTGTGACAACTGTACGTCTGGTTAGGGAGGCTGAGATTCAACTCAGAAGACCGTGTCTTCACCTTATTCCCCTTGAGCTAAGGACACCCAGTCCTCGCCCAATCACTCTGGTAAGTATTCAAGGTAGACTTCCAAACCTTCACTGACTTCGTTCACCGGCGATCCAAAATGACTCTTGGATGCTCAGAACGCGACGCCTAACTGGCTGGAGGATTCTTAGTCCTCAAGTGTAATAAGTCTTCAGATCACATAGACATGAAGACTTCAGTGATGCCTAACACTCTTTGGTTCTGGGTGTTTAGGGCTTTGTCCTCGCAAGGAATTCTCTCTCAAAGGCTTCGAGGTGGGTTGCTCTCAAACGACAAAAGCCGTACACTAACTCTGAGCAACCAACCGTTTAAGGTTGTAGGGGGTGGGCTATTTATAGCCACTAGGCAACCCGACCTGATTTGTCCGAAATGACCCTGGGTCACTAAGGAACTGACACGTGTTCCAACGGTCAGATTTCAATCACACACGACAACTTTACTTGATCTTCAAGCAAAGCTGACTTACCCAGCTCTGGATAAGATTTGCTCTCATTGTCTTCGCTCGAAGACAGGATTTTGGTTAAGCATCAGTTCTGTCATTCTGACTTGTTCACTTGGACCCCACTAAACAGTACGGTGGTTCCTATGACTAAACAAAGAAGAAAAAGAACGTCAAAACAACTAAGTCTTCGCGCTCCATAGTCTTCACACGTTGTCTTCTCTTGTCATAGACTTCAATGTGAATGTCTTCACATCCCACCTTTGACTTCAATGTCTTCATACATTTTTAGGGGTCATCTCTGGTAGGAAAACCGAATCAATGAGGTACTTCTACCTATGTTATCCCGCAATTCTCACAAACACATTAGTCCCTCAACCAGGTTTGCTGTCAATACTCCAAAACCAACTAGGGGTGGCACTAGATGCACTTACCGCCTTGTCCACCGCCAGCTACGGGCGACATAGCTCACACAGCACCTCTGCCACCCCTACACCAAGACGGCACCCTCACGCCAAGGCGCGCAGCTCCGCGGTGCGACCCGCCGCGCCAAGCGCTCGGGCGTGAAGAAAGAAGCTGTAAAGAAGTTCCTCGACCGCAAGAGAATGCTCCACCGCTTCCCACGCCACCGCGTCAGGATCGCTTGCCGTGGTGGCGCGCGGGAGCCCAGACCAAGCTCCACCTCCACGGCGGGCCCCGGTGACCACGGCCGGCTGCCGCGCCTTCACCCCGGAGCTGCGTAGCGTCGCCTGGCCGGGCAAGTTCAAGCCGGATCTGCCTCCTCGCTATGACGGCACCCCCGACCCCGTAGTGTTCTTGCAGCTCTATGAGCTGAGCATCGAGGCGGCCAATGGCAACGAGAAAGTCAAGGCGAACTGGTTCCCTATGGCTCTCAAGGATGGCACTCGTTCATGGCTCCTGAACCTACCTCCAGGCTGCATCTCTTCCTGGAACGAGATGCGCGACCTCGTCGTCGCCAACTTCTAGGGCACTCGCGACTGCCCTCCGGCCGCAGGTGACCTGCGCCGCGTCAAGCAACAACCGGGAGAGACCCTCCAGAAGTACATCCGGCGCTTCAACAGCGTCCGCCTCAAGATCCCCAAGGTGACGGATGAGGCCACCATCTCTGCGTTCTCCGATGGCGTCCGTGACGTCAAGATGAAGGAGGAGCTCGCCATCCACAAGGAGCTGTGCACATCCCTGGAGCTGCTCACCTGGCGACCAAGTGTGCAACGGCTAAGGAGGGGCACCTTTCCCTCCTCGAGCTCCCAGCTGCCGACCCGGAGGAGAAGTAATCGAAAGCCAAAGAAGTGAAGCGCAAGGGAGTCGTCGTGCTTGCGGCGGAGCCGGACACGAAGCACGGCAGGGACCAGCCTGAGTCATCCAAGGGCAGCCAACCATTCTGCGCCTTCCACAACGTGCACAACCACAACACCAACGATTGTCAAGAGATCAGGGCCATTCGTGACGGACGCTTCGGTCGACGCCCCGAGCGCAACGATCGAGGCTACGGCTGAGGAGGAGGACGTGGCGGAGGACGCTGGGACAACCATGGCCCATGTCAGGAGTGGCGCGACCGACCTCATGAGGACCGCTGGCAAGATCAGCCTCGCGAGGGCGTCTGGAGGGATCAGCCTCGCGAGGATCGCCCTCAGGGCAACCCCGGTCTTCGTCCGCTACCGCCACCTCCAAGAAGGAACAACGACCACCATCAAGACGAGGGGGCTGGGGCTTCCAGGAGCCACGCGCTATCGCCTGCGTCTTGGGCGGAGCTCAAGCCCCAGCCTCACAGCGTATCTTCAAGCAGTTTGCTCGCGAGGTGAAGGCGGTCCTCCCCAAGCTCGAGGACACTCACCCGCTCAGGTGGTCCAAGTGTGCCATCACTTTCAGTTCGGCAGATCAGCTCAAGCGCACGGCTACCGCTGGCGCTCTCCCAATGCTTTGTTCACCCTTCATCAGCAACGTGCAAGTCACCAAGACTCTCATCGACGGCGGCGCAGGGCTCAACGTCCTGTCCGTCGAGACGTTCGACAACCTTCAAGTGCCATACGATCAGCTTCAGTCTACCAAGCCTTTCTCAGGAGTGACCGACGGCTCCACCGTGATGATAGGTCAGGTCTGCCTCCCAGTCACCTGACGCCCCACAGCTACAACATCCTCAAGATGCCGGGGAGCGACGGGATCATCACAGTCCCCTACGAAGAAAGAGATGCAGCATGCTCCCTCGAGCCCGCCTTCCAAGCAGCGTCAATTGAAGACCCCGACAACAGTGCAGCTCGGTACTCTCCTGAGGTCGTCCCCAAGAAGAAGAAGCAGCAACTCCGTGCCGGACCTCGGGAGGGCAGCGCCGCAAGTGGTACCTCATCAGGATCAGCACCCGCACTTGGGGCGCCTCCCTCTATCGCATAGGAAGGCGTGCCTGGCGCCCTCCTTGGGTAGGGCTCGGGGGCTCTCTTCTGGAGGGCCTCAGACCTTGCCAGCGTCACGAGGGAGGCGCTCGAGAACCACTTGGAGGTGTGCTTCGCGACACGTCTCCCTCGGGAGGACACTGGGCAAGGAGCGCCCGGTGCCCAGGAGTTCATCACCATGGTATCTCAGGAGCTTCAGGAAGCAAGAGCAATACATGGCGACTGCCGCCCACCTGGCGTTGCTCCCCACCCTGGCAAGGGTGGTGAGCTGCGCGTCTGCATCGACATACCAGGGCTCAACCAAGCCGCATCTCAAGAGCGCTTCTGGCCTTCGCGTGTTGAGCGCTGCGAAGGTCCACCTCACAGCTACATTTTCGCATGCCCTTCGGCCCGCCGAGCATGGCTGCTGCCTTCCGGCGCAACCTGTAGAGCATCATGGCGGGTCAGGAGGCCAGGCACCACGCAGTCCTGGCAGAGATGGCGACGGTCCTCAAGGAACTACCTGGACCCCAGAGCCTCCCGAGGCTTAGGCCCCGGTGGCTCATGAGGAGCAACCCCTTCGCCACGTACCTTCAGCTGCCTTTAACACCCGTTCATCAATGGAACTAGGTGACACTTTCCAAGTTTATTTAGATGGGAGCGCCCCTAGGGCTGCATCATTCCCGGGCCACGTGGGTCCGTCCCTGTGGCATGTATCCCTTCTTTTTTATGTCTTTAGCTTACCTTGCTGGGGCACCCCTTAGGCTACATCATCCCCAAGCCGCTTGGGCCTAACCTAGTGGCATATTTGCTTTCCATGCATAATCTATCTACCGTTATCACCTGCTTGATTGTCACCCACCATGGGAGCCATGCACCGGTCGTCTTTCTTCAGGACCCTTCGCATGAGAGGGTTAGGCACGGTGTCTGTGCTCGGGCCCGTCCCTACAGCGTCGATAAATCCAACGGCTGAGCTCTGTCTGGCGGGCCGGCCCCATTCGTTCGGCGCAGGTTGTCTAACCACCTCACAGGACCAACACAGCGAACAAGAATCAAGACCAGGCGCAACCCGCCTTGAGGTAGAGCCTCATGAGTCCCGCGCTGGCTCACGGGTGCCCAGATACACCTCCTCCAGCCCTGCCATGCAAGCCACGTGTCAGGGCGTGGTTGTACACGCCCCGGGGGCTCTTTGCAGTAGGGAGTCCCCTCCCACAAGCTGGCAACGGACGGGCGATCACCGCGGAGATTTGTTCCCCTCCTCGCGCTATCCTGCAGGAACTTCTTGAGGATTACAGCGGGCGGTACCGTGGACTCTCTCTTCTCCCATGTGATTCGCTTGTGCATTAAAAGGGGGGCTCCTGAGCATCGCGACTCAGGAGCTCTTACTAGCTCTCCAGCCCTCACCCCTGGCCTTGACCACGGCATCGTGACCTGGCATACCAATGGTGGCTGAGCTCGCTCGAGGGCCGGGACCTGAGGATGCAGAGTACCCAGGAGAGCATGGAGAAGAGGGGGAGGCTTGCACGGGCCTAACCTAGCTACCCAGTAGCGGCCGATGCCCAAGTCTGGCGCACCACGAGGAACCAGCTCCAGAATGCCAAGATAAGTCTTGTACCCAGACCGACCCAGCGCTACGGCATAGAATCCTCGCCTCTTCATTGCCCTGTTGCGGCAACGTCGCCTCCCTTTCCCATCCTCAGGTAGCTGCTTGCACGCTAATGGGGACCTCTTGAGCATCGCGCCTCAGGAGCTCTTACTGCACCTTGGGCCGCTCACCTCCTGCCTTGACCACGACATCGTGACCTGTCATACCAGCGATGGCTGCAGCCTGCCTGGGGACCGGGACCTGTCGGCATAGAGCACCAAGCTGTCGCGGGGTTGGAAAGGGGAGACCTAGCCTCAGGAGGACGCGCGTTCCCAAATTTTCATAATAAGGATGATATGAACAAAAGGCATTACAAACGCTTTGCACGCCCCCACGGAGTTCGTTTCGATTCCTCGCAGGGAACAAAAGGACAGGAATTCCTAGGAGTTCTAGCTACACGCGCCGGACATTGCCGACGCCATCATCAACAGTGGGTCACATGAGGCTGGCGCCAACCCCATATAGATCAGTGAGGACGGCGGCTGGACGCCGGGGCCCTACTCTGGGCACGGCGGGAGCTCGAGGGCACGTAGCTGTCGTCGCTCATCTCTGGAGTCTCTGCGAGCTCGAGAGAATCGCTGGACCACCAGGAATCGTCGCTGTCGCTGGAGGAGCTGCAGGCGAGGCCTGCGGCAGGCCAGGCACCCGCCGCTGCGCTGTCCTGGCGACCTCCTTCAGGGCAGCACTCCAACCGGCGACCTTCCTCGTCGAAGACCTTGAAGAAGTGCATGGAGGCGCCATCATACTCGAAGTGGATGGCGAGTGCGCCGTTCGCACGGCAGGCTCGGGAGATCTCGCCCCAGCCACGAGTCATGAAGATCCTCCCGGAGGCGACAACCTCAACTTCCGCTCCAGTCACCGGGGCGTCGCAGTCCGCGTGCTCCATCCAAAGCTCGAGAGGGCCTCTCGACGGAAAAGAACCGCGGAAGGCGAATTCAAGTGCTCGGGGACATCACCGCCCACAACACGAACTCGCACGAGGAGTCTGCAGCGTGGACCCCTGGGCAACGGCGTGCGCCACCGCGGCACGACGGCCACGGTGCTCATTGCTCCTCCCTCCGGAATTATCAGCGTGAGCATACAAGGGCAACGGGTACCCAGGAGGCGGCCTTTCGTACCATGGCCGCGACACCACCGGCCTTACGACCATCTCGGGACGATGGGGCCTCCTCTTCTTCGGCGGGAGCAACTCGGGCTCTTTGAGGAGAGCCTTGCCCTTCACCACGACCGAGAATCTCCGAATCGGCGCCATGACTGCACCAGCCAGGAGTGGAGCAAGGAAAGAGAAGAAGCAGGAGAGGCAGAGGAGAGACGGATGATGGGGGCTCCGCCCCCACCTCCCACTTATAGCCAAGGGGAGGCCAACCACCGGCCTCCATGATCTAAGGTAATAACGATCTTTTTCCTGCATGCAGCAAGAATCCGTCAAGTCGGGCAGTTGCCGAGGCTGCGTGGGAAAGCGGAGACGCCCACGATTAATCAACCGCCACACGTCGACCAAGGCCGCAGGCTATTGGGGCCCGCGGCGCTCTGCACTTGCCCTTTGGCTTCACCTCAAAGCCAAGCCCGAGCGTGCCTTGGGCCCGGGGGCTACTGTCGGCTTTCTGGGAATGGGGGTCCCCAGACTTGCCTACCTGCGGCCCACGGCGTGGCTTTGTGAGCGGGCCCGTATGGCCCATGTTCACCAACAAGCATTCAAGATCGTCACAAGGGGCCAAGCCTCGCGAGGCAGACAACACAAGACCTCCTCAGGAGTGGCCTCACCAGGCTGGCTCGCGAGGGGCGGAGAGATCAAGGCGAGGCAAATCTCGCAAGGTTCTAATGACGTGAGCCATGATGATCGAGACCAGGCAGGTGCCAGCGCGCACAGTGTCCTTGTTTCCACTTTGGTGCTAAGGAGGCAAGTGTAGACAAAGAGTACCGAGACCAGCAGGATGGAGGTCATTGTGGAGCCCAAGACAACGTCATCACCAGAGCCTTTGGCTGGCGAAGACTACTTTTGTCAGGATAAGCTGTACTTGCTGTCCCCTTTCAAATTGGCCGTTGTTGGCTCCCTTCCCGCTCAATATTTGGGGAGAGGACCAGGGCCTCTATAAATAGGACTAGCCAACACAGTAGGAAGGGCAACTAATCAGAGAGAGATATCCATCATCACAACCACAAATTCACCAAGCACAAGAACACCTCTCCTCAGGAGGCTGTTCTTCCCCTTATACTGTTCATCCTCAGCCCAAGAGGCAATCCACCACCACCACACCGGAGTAGGGTATTACACCACAATGGTGGCCTAAACCAGTATAAATCTTGTGTCTCGTGTGTTGTGAGTTCGTGTGCCTAGCCTAGAAATTGCGAAGTGTGTGAGGGCATGATCGGTGAGGGAGGGATCTTCGCGCGCACCCCAGTGTTCAAACCTTAATGGTTTTGCCGGAACCCGAAATCCGACAAGTTCTACCTTTTTTTAAAGAAATACCCAACGGAGGTATACTTGTTTTCTCAGCCCTGCCGGGCTGCAAATCTTTTAAGGTGAGAGCGATGTATTCGCCTGCCTAGAAAATGAAGTAGTAAGAAATGGGATGTAAATTTTAAAAACACAGCAAACCGGCAATTAGTTTCAAATATCTTTTTTAAGATTTCGAGATTTCGAATTTAATTGTTTTTTGCGGGGAGAATTATCTTGGATTTTAAATTGATATAAAATTATTATTTTTAAATTAGTTTGAACGTGATTTGAAATTTCGGGATTAACAACAGTTCGGACCGCACCGAAATATGAAAATTTGGTTAAATTTTTAAGCGTGGCAAGAATATGGTCTGTAATGATACAAAAAGAATACGGGCTTCAAAAAAATTCTTAGGAATTAGCCAATGGGTTGTACATTTTTTACCAATAATGACAGATGGGTTGTATGTTGTTTTCCACATATTTGAGGCTAACTTGTGGGTTCCTAAAAAAGGTTGACGCGCACGCAAGGCCATGTCAACTTAGTTAACACACGAGAACAATGACGTTTGGATGTCCATCCAACGGTCGTGGTGCTTCTTCAATCTCTGCTCTTCCTGCTCCAGCCACTCAAACTAGCGCCAGCGAGAGTGCCTGCTCCCTCCTCTCATGGCCGGCTCTACTGCCTCGCAGGCCTCACCGCCCACCATACTCCCATCGCTGGCGTGGCCAAATGGCCATCCCTCTACTAACCCACACCTATTGTTATTCTTCAACAATGATAGACAAACCAGTAAACCCTCGTACCCCCTCCGCGTGTGATACGCCTCCAACGTATCTATAATTTATGAAGTATTCATGCCAATATATTATCATTCTTGGTTGTTTTACAATCATTTTATAGCAACATTATATCATTTTTTGGGACTAACCTATTGACCCAATGCCTAGTGCTAGTTGTTGTTTTGCTTGTTTTTTACATCGCAGGAAATCTATGTCAAACGGAGTCCAAACACCGCGAAACTTTTTGTGGATTTTTTATGGACCAGAAGTCATCCAATGGGCCGGAGCAACACCTGGGGGGTGCCCCGAGGGGGGCACAAGGCACCAGGGCGCGCCTGGGGGCCCAGGCGCGCCCAGGTGGGCTGTGCCCACCTCGGTGGCCTCCCGTACCCCCTCTGCGCCCTATAAATCATCAAACATTCCCAAAACCTTCGGGGTAACCCTAGATCGGAAGTTCCGTCGCCTCAAGCCTCTGTATCCATGAGGAACCAATTTAGACCCCGTTCTGGCACCCTGCCGGAGGGGGAAATCATCATTGGTGGCCATCTTCATCATCCCGGCGGCCACCACGATGAGGAGGGAGTAGTCCACCCTCGGGGCTGAGGGTTTGTACCAGTAGTTATGTGTTTAATCTCTCTCTCTCTCTCTCTCTCTCTCTCTCTCTCTCGGGTTCTTGAGATGTCACGATCTTGATGTATCGCGGGCTTTGTTAATATAGTTGGATCATATGGTGTTTCCCCTTGATAACCCACAAGTATAGGGGATCGCAACAGTTTTCGAGGGTAAAGTATTAAACCCAAATTTATTGATTCGACACAAGGGGAGCCAAAGAATATTCTCAAGTATTAGCAGCTGAGTTGTCAATTCAACCACACCTGGAAACTTAGTATCTGCAGCAAAGTACTTAGTAGAAAAGTAATATGATAGTAGTGGTAACGGTAGCAAAAGGTAACAGTAGTAAAAGTAATGTTTTTGGTATTTTGCAGTGATGATAGCAATAGCAACGGAAAAGTAAATAAGCGAAGAACAATATATGGAAAGCTCGTAGGCAATGGATCAGTGATGGAGAATTATGTCGGATGCGGTTCATCATGTAACAGTCATAACCTAGGGTGACACAAAACTAGCTCCAAATCATCAATGTAATGTAGGCATGTATTCTGAATATAGTCATACATGCTTATGGAAAAGAACTTGCATGGCATCTTTTTTCCTACCCTCCCGTGGCAGCGGGGACTTACGGAAACTAAGGAATATTAAGGCCTCCTTTTAATAGAGTACTGGAACAAAGCATTAACACATAGTGAATACATGAACTCCTCAAACTACGGTCATCACCGGTAAGTATCCCGATTATTGTCACTTCGGGGTTAACGGATCATAACACATAATAGGTGACTATAGACTTGCAAGATAGGATCAACAACTCTCATATATTGATGAAAACATAATAGGTTCAGATCTGAAATCATGGCACTCGGGCCCTAGTGACAAGCATTAAGCATAGCAAAGTCATAGAAACATCAATATCAGAACATAGTGGATACTAGGGATCAAACCCTAACAAAACTAACTCGATTACATGATAGATCCCATCGAACCCATCACCGTCCAGCAAGCCTACGATGGAATTACTCATGCTCGGCGGTGAGCATCATGAAATTGGTGATGGAGGATGGTTGATGATGACGATGGCGACAGATTCCCCTCTCCGAAGCCCCGAACGGACTCTAGATCAGCCCTCCCGAGAGGTTTTAGGGCTTGGCGGCGGCTCCGTATCGTAAAACGCGATGAATCCTTCTCTCTGATTTTTTTCTCCCCGAAACCAAATATATAGAGTTGGAGTCGGAGGAGCTCCAGGGGGCCCACGAGGTAGGGGGGGCATGCCCTAGGGGGGCAGACGCGCCCCCACCCTCATGGACAGGTGGTGGGCCCCCTGGCCTTCATCTTTTGCAAGGATTTTTTATATTTTCCGAAAAATTGTTCCGTTAAGTTTCAGGTCATTCCGAGAACTTTTGTTTCTGCACATAAATAACACCATGGTAATTCTACTAAAAACAGCATCAGTCCGGGTTAGTTCCATTCAAATCATGCAAGTTAGAGTCCAAAACAAGGGCGAAAGTGTTTGGAAAAGTAGATACGACGGAGACGTATCAACTCCCCCAAGCTTATACCCTTGCTTGTCCTGAAGCAATTCAGTTGACAAACTGAAAGTGATAACGAAAAACTTTTACAAACTCTGTTTGCTCTTGTTGTTGTAAATATGTAAAGCTAGCATTCAAGTTTTCAGCAAAGATTATAACTAACCACATTCACAATAATGCTTAGGTCTCAAGTTTACTCATATCAATGGCATAATCAACTAGCGAGCAATAATAATAAATCTCGGATGACAACACTTTCTCAAAACAATCATAATATGATATAACAAGATGGTATCTCGCTAGCCCTTTCTGAGACTGCAAAACATAAATGCAGAGCACCTTTAAAGATCAATGACTGACTAGACATTGTAAGTCATGGTAAAAGAGATCCAGACAAGTCATACCCAATGTAAACTAACAATAATGAATGCAAATGACAACAATGCTCTCCAACTGGTGCTTTTTAATAAGAAGATGATGACTCAACATGAAAGTAAATAGATAGGCCCTTCGCAGAGGGAAGCAGGTATTTGTAGAGGTGCCAGAGCTCGGTTTTGAAATAGAGGTGAATAATATTTTGAGCGGTATACTTTCATTGTCAACATAACAACCAAGAGATGGCAATATCTTCCATGCTACACACATTATAGGTGGTCCCAAACAGAATGGTAAAGTTTATACTCCCCCTTCCACCAACAAGCATCAATCCATGGCTTGCTCGAAACAACAAGTTCCTCCAACTAACAAGAGTCCTATGGGGAGTTTTGTTTGCAATTATTTTGATTTAGTTTGCATAAAGCATGGGACTGGCATCCCAGTGACCAGCCATTTTCTCGTGAGTGAGGAGCGGAGTCCACTCCTCTTGAGAATAACCCGCCTAACATGGATGATGCATACAACCCTAGTTGATACATGAGCTATTCGAGCATACAAAACATGATATTTATTTGAAGGTTTAGAGTTTGGCACATACAAATTTACTTGGAACGACAAGTAGATACCGTATATGGGTAGGTATGGTGGACTCATATGGAATAACTTTGGGGTTTAAGGGATTGGATGCACAAGCAGTATTCCCGCTTAGTACAGGTGAAGGCTAGCAAAAGACTGGGAAGCGACCAGCTAGAGAGCGACAACAGTCATGAACATGCATTAAAATTAATCAACACCGAATGCAAGCATGAGTAGGATATAATCCACCATGAACATAAATATCGTGAAGGCTATGTTGATTTTGTTTCAACTACATGCGTGAACATGTGCCAAGTCAAGTCACTTAAATCATTCAGAGGAGGATACCACCCTATCATACCACATCACAACCATTTTAATAGCATGTCGGCACGCAAGGTAAACCATTATAAGCTCCTAGCTAATCAAGCATGACACAAGAACTATGATCTCTAGTTGTCATTGCAAACATGTTTATTCATATTACACTGAATCAGGAACGATGAACTAATCATATTACAAAAACAAAAGAGGTCGAGTTCATACTAGCCTTTCCCATCTCAGTCAGTCCATCATATATCGTCATAATTGCCTTTCACTTGCACGACCGAACGATGTGAATAATAATAATAGTGCGCGTGCATTGGGCTAAGTTGGAATCTTCAAGCATTCAATAAACAGGAGAAGACAAGGCAATATGGGCTCTTTTGTCAGATCATCAATAATGCATATAAGATCCACTTCAACAATTTAATTATGGTCTTCTCCTATCGACCCCCGAAGAAAAGAAAAGAAGTAAAACTATTTACACAGGAAAGCTCCCAACAAGTAAAAGAAGAACAGGAAATATTTTTGGGTTTTATTTTTAATTACTACTACAAGCATGTAAAGTAAACTAATTAAAAGCTACAACTAATTTTTTTGGTTTTTTCTTAAGGTTTATTAAACACACAAGAAGAAAGCATAAAAATGAAATAACCTAGCATGGATGATACAATGAAAAAGTATGAGCGCCGACATCTAGCAATTTGTGTGTGAACATAAATTTAATGTCGGTGGGAAATACGTACTCCCCCAAGCTTAGGCTTTTGGCCTAAGTTGGTCTATGGCCACGGCTAGCCTGGCGGATATCCATAATAGTAGTTGGGGTCGTACTGAGATGCAGCGGCTATCGCCTGCTGAGCTGCAACATGGTGACGAGCGGCCTCCACTCTCCTCTCGTACTCATCTGCCTCCTCTCTGGTAATAACATATCTTCCTTTTGCTGATGATCAAAGAAGGCAGGAGCAGGGAGAGCAATACGGACAGCATGTCGTCTGTCAAAGATTAGTCGATACTGGAGAGGTGATTCATTCCTCTCGACAAACTGGTGGTGAACCATAGCATTAAAATTTAAATAAGCAAGGGGCAACTCA
Organism: Triticum dicoccoides; assembly: GCF_002162155.2. Classification (NCBI taxonomy): domain Eukaryota; kingdom Viridiplantae; phylum Streptophyta; class Magnoliopsida; order Poales; family Poaceae; genus Triticum; species Triticum dicoccoides. The sequence goes on from NC_041392.1 coordinate 289,408,773, forward strand.
ATATCATCCTCGTGTATGGTTATACCAAGAAAATTAGCAATGCGGGTTGCATAAATTCCACCAAAAAATCTCCATTAAATCTATTATGATGCAACCTACGTGCAAAAATGGCTCCAAAATTATAAGATTTGTCTCCTAACACAGCACTCCTAAGAATACTGAGGTCAGGAACACACATATGACATGCTTCATCTTTACCATTAATGCATCTACCTATGAAGATAGCAAAATAATGTATAGCAGGAAAATGAATGCTCCCTATGGTAGCTTGTGTTATATCTCTATATTCCCCCACAGTTATACTAGCAAGAAAATCTCTAAATTCAGATTTTTGAGGATCCCTGATACTACCCCATTGTGGAAGTTTGCAAGCAGTGGTAAAATCCTCTAAGTCCATACTGTAAGAATTTTCATAAAGATCAAACAGGGCAGTGGGAGAATTACGTGAAGATGAAAGTTGAGACCTCCTCACAAAGGAACTAGTGAGCTGGTGATACTGGCTGCACTTCTCTTCCTCAAAGCTCACAAGATCGGTGTTATGCAAATATGCGTTAAACTCTTCCTTAATTCCCGCTCGATCCATAAAATTTTCCGAAGGCCATTCACAAGGACGCACTGGAGCGTCTCTTGTTGGCTCTTCATCAGCATCACAGATTGCAAGCCTGGGTCCTTGCTTCCTTGAAGAACCACCTTGGAACATTTTCCTAAGCATATTTCTTCCTCTGAAAAATTCTGAATTTTTTTAGTAACTTCAAAATAGAAGTAAACCAAACTCAATAATATTGATAGCAACTACTCCGACAAGTGCCTAGAGCCTATATCATGCATCAAAACTACTTGGAACTATATAAATTTGACATGCAAGCTCAAGAACATGGTCACCTAGGTAGCACAAATTTGCAAGGAATAAAGCACTAGAACAAAAACTAATTGGACCAATGGAGGAGTCACATACCAAGGAACAATCTCCCCAAGCAGTTTTGTGAGAGGTGCTTTGAGCAAGGAGATCGAAAATGGCAGCAAAACGAGCTTGGACTCGGGTTTGAGCTGGTTATTCGTGTTTGGGGGAGGAAGAAGGAGTGTGTGGGTGAAAGGATAAGTGGAGGAGGGCCACCATGGGCCCACGAGGCAGGGGGCGCGCCCAGGAGGGTAGGGCGCGCCCTCCACCCTCGTGGGCAGGTGGGTGACCCCCCTGTTGTGTTCTCAGTGCCAAATATTCTAAAATATTCTAGAAAAAAAATCATATTTAAATTTCAGGGCATTTGGAGAACTTTTATTTTCGGGGTATTTTATATTGCACGGATAATCAGATAACAGACAAAAAATACTATTTTTATTTTATATAATATAAATAACAGAAAGTAAAAGGAGGGTACAATAGGTTGTGCCTTCTAGTTTCATCCATCTCATGCTCATCAAAAGGAATCCACTAACAAGGTTGATCAAGTCTTGTTAATGAACTCATTCCGAATAACATGGAACCGGAGAAATTTCGAATAACACTATGTTACCTCAACGGGGATATGCACATCCCCAATAATAAGAATATCATATTTCTTCTTGACAGCAGGAAGAGGAGATTCAAAACCTCCAAATATAATCGATGGAATTTTTCCAACAGAGTTGATACTATGAACTTGAGGTTGTTTCATCGAAAAGTGTACCGTATGCTCATTACCATTAACATGAAAAGTGACATTGCCTTTGGTTTAATCAATAACAGCCCCTGCAGTATTCAAAAAGGGTCTTCCAAGAAGAATAGACATACTATCGTCCTCGGGAATATCGAGAATAACAAAGTCCATTAAAATAGTAACGTTTGCAACTACAACAGGCACATCCTCACAGATACCGACATGTATAGCAGTTGATTTATCAGCCATTTCCAAAGATATTTCAGTAGGTGTCAACTTATTCAAATCAAGTCTACGATATAAAGAGAGAGGCATAACACTAACACTGACTCCAAGATCACATAAAGCAGTTTTAACATAGTTTCTTTTAATGGAGCATGGTATAGTGGGTACTCCTGGATCTCCAAGTTTCTTTGGTATTCCACCCTCAGAAGTATAATTAGCAAGCATGGTCGAAATTTCAGCTTCCGGTATCTTCCTTTTATTTGTAACAATATCTTTCATATACTTAGCATAAGGATTCATTTCGAGCATATCAATTAATCACATACGCAAAAAGACAGGTCTAATCATTTCAGCAAAGCGCTCAAAATCCTCATCATCCTTTTTCTTGGATGGTTTGGGAGGAAAAGGCATGGGTTTCTGAACCCATGGTTCTCTTTCTTTACCGTGTTTCCTAGCAACAAAGTCTTTCTTATCATAACATTGATTCTTTGATTGTGGGTTATCAAGATCAACAGCAGGTTCAATTTCTATATCATTATCATTACTAGGTTGAGCATCATCATGAACATTATCGTTAACATTATCACTAGTTTCAGGTTCATTACCAGATTGTGTTTCAGCATCAAATATAGAAATATCATTTGGATTCTCAGGTGTTTCATTAATAGGTTCACTAGAAGCATGCAAAGTCCTATCATTTTTCTTTTTCTTCCTTTTAGAAGGACTAGGTGCATCTATATTATTTCACTGAGAATCTTGCTCAATTCTCTTAGGGTGGCCTTCAGGATACAAAGGTTCCTGAGTCATTTTACCACCTCTAGTCATAACTCTAACCGCATTATCATTATTCTTACTATTCAATTCATTGAGCAAATCATTCTGAGCTTTAAGTACTTGTTCTACATGAGTGGTAACCATCGAAGCATGTTTACTAATTAGTTTAAGTTCACCTTTAACATTAGCCATATAATCACCCAAGTGTTAAAGCATATTTGAATTGTATTTCAATTGTCTACCAAAATAAGCATTAAAATCTTCTTGCTTAGCCATAAATTTATCAAACTCATCTAAGCATGGGCTAGCAAACTTAGTAAATGGGATTTCAGCTTTATCATATCTATAGAGAGAATTTACCTTTACTACCTGTGTCGGGTTATCCAGACCACGAGTTTCTTCAATAAGTGATGGATCAATATAATATGTTTCTTCAATAGGAGGTAAATTCTTAACATCTTCAGCTTTAATACCTTTTTCTTTCATAGATTTCTTTGCCTCTTGCATATCTTCAGGACTGAGAAATAGAATACCCCTCTTCTTCGGAGTTGGTTTAGGAATAGGCTCAAGAATTGGCTCCCGAGGTGTCCAATTATTTTCATTTGTCAACATATTATTCAATAGAATTTCAGCTTCATCCGGTGTTCTTTCCCTGAAAACAGAACCAGCAACAATCCAGGTAATCTCTGGAAGCATCGGTTAGTCCATTATAAAAGATATCAAGTATTTCATTTTTCTTAAGAGGATGATCAGGCAAAGCATTAAGTAAGTTGAGAAGCCTCCCCCAAGCTTGTGGGAGACTCTCTTCTTCAATTTGCACAAAATTATATATATCCCTTAAAGCAGCTTGTTTCTTATGAGCAGGGAAATATTTAGCAAAGAAGTAATAAATCATATCCTGGGGATTACGCACACAACCAGGGTCAAGATAATTAAACCATATCTTAGCATCACCCTTTAATGAGAACGGAAATATTTTAAGGATATAAAAGTAACAAGTACTCTCATCAGTAGTGAACAGGGTGGCTATATCATTTAATTTAGTAAGATGTGCCACAACAGTTTTAGATTCATAGCCATGAAAAGGATCAGATTCAACCAAAGTAATTATATCAGGATCAACAGAGAATTCACAATCCTTATCAGTAACACAGATAGGTGAAGTAGCAAAAGCAGGGTCAGGTTTCATCCTAGCATTTGGAGATTGCTCATTCCATTTAGCTAATAACCTCTTGAGTTCGTGTCTATCTTTGCAAGCTAAAATAGCTAAAGAAGCTTCTTTATCAAAAACATAACCCTCAGGAATAACAGGCAAGTCTTCATCATCAATTTCATCAGTATTATCAGATTCAATATTTTCATTCTCTATAGCCCTAGCAAGTTGTTCATCAAGAAATTCACCAAGTGGCACAATAGTATCAAGCATAGAAGTAGTTTCATCCTAAGTATCATGCATAGCAGAAGTAGCATCATCAATAACATGCGAAATATTAGAACAAATAGCAGAAGCAGGTTTAGGTGTCGCAAGCCTACTCATAACAGAAGGTGAATCAAGTGCAGAGTTAGATGGCAGTTCCTTACCTCCCCTCGTAGTTGTGGGATAAATCTTGGTTTTTGGATCTCTCAAGTTCTTCATAATGATAAGCAGATATAAATCCCAAGTGACTCAAAGAATAGAGCTATGCTCCCCGGCAACGGGGCCAGAAAATAGTCTTGATAACCCACAAGTATAGGGGATCACAACAGTTTTCGAGGGTCGAGTATTAAACCCAAATTTATTGATTCAACACAAGGGGAGCCAAAGAATATTCTCAAGTATTAGCAGCTGAGTTGTCAATTCAACCACACTTGGAAACTTAGTATATGCAGCAAAGTACTTAGTAGCAAAGTAATATGATAGTAGTGGTAATGGTAGCAAAAGGTAACATTAGTAAAAGTAATGTTTTTGGTATTTTGTAGTGATGATAGCAATAGCAACGCAAAAGTAAATAAGCGAAGAACAATATATGGAAAGCTCGTAGACAATGGATCAGTGCTGGAGAATTATGCCGGATGCGGTTCATCATGTAACAGTCATAACCTAGGGTGACACAGAACTAGCTCCAATTCATCAATGTAATGTAGGCATGTATTCCGTATATAATCATACATGCTTATGGAAAAGAACTTGCATGACATCTTTTGTCCTACCCTCCCGTAGCAGCAGGGTCCTTACGGAAACTAAGGGATATTAAAGCCTCCTTTTAATAGAGCACCGGAACAAAGTATTAACACATAGTGAATACATGAACTCCTCAAACTACGGTCATCACCGATAAGTATCCCGATTATTGTCACTTCGGGGTTAACGGATCATAACACATAATAGGTGACTATAGACTTGCAATATAGGATCAAGAACTCTCATATATTGATGAAAACATAATAGGTTCAGATCTGAAATCATGGCACTCGAGCCCTAGTGACAAGCATTAAGCATAGCAAAGTCATAGAAACATTAATCTCAGAACATAGTGGATACTAGGGATCAAACCCTAACAAAACTAACTCGATTACATGATAGATCCCATCCAACCCATCACCGTCCAGCAAGCCTACGATGGAATTACTCACGCTCGGCGGTGAGCATCATGAATTGGTGATGGAGGATGGTTGATGATGACGATGGCGACGGATTCCCCTCTCCGGAGCCCCGAACGGACTCCAGATCAGCCCTCCCGAGAGGTTTTGGCATGGCGGCGGCTCCGTATCGTAAAACGCGATGAATCCTTCTCTCTGATTTTTTCTCCCCGAAACCAAATATATAGAGTTGGAGTTGGAGTCGGAGGAGCTCCAGGGGGCCCACGAGGTAGGGGGGCGCCCCCTAGGGGGCAGGCGTGCCCCCACCCTCGTGGACAGGTGGTGGCCCCCTGGCCTTCATCTTTTGCAAGGATTTTTTATATTTTCCGAAAAATTGTTTCGTGAAGTTTCAGGTCATTCTGAGAACTTTTGTTTCTGCACATAAATAACACCATGGTAATTCTGCTGAAAACAGCGTCAGTCTGGGTTAGTTCCATTCAAATCATGCAAGTTAGAGTCCAAAACAAGGGCAAAAGTGTTTGGAAAAGTAGATACGACGGAGACGTATCACCCCTCTCTATCTTGTTGTGATGAATTGAGTTTTTCCCTTTGAGATTTCATTGTTATCGGATTGAATACTTTTATGGATTTGAGAGCGCTTGATATATGTCCTGCATATGAATACTCATGGTGACAATGGGGTATCATATTGATTCACTTGATATGTGTTTTGGCACTCAACTCCCAGATTCCCGCGGTGACATTGGGGTAATCTATGCATAGGGGTTGATGCACGTTCTCGTCTTTTGTTTCTCCGATTGAAATCTTGGGGCACTCTTTGAGGTTCTTTGTGTTCGATTGAGTATCATGAGTCTGAAATGATTTGGTGTTATTTTAGTACGAACGCTTGGATAGATCGATCGGAAAGAATACCTTCGAGGTGGTTTCGTACCCTACAAATGATTTCTTCGTATGTTCTCCGCTAGATAGGAACTTTGGAGTGATTCTTTGTTTCACGTTGAGGGATGGTTATATGATCCAATTATGTTAGCATTGTTGGGAGATTGCACTAGCGAAAGTACGAACCCTAGGCCTCTTTTTTCAAGCATTGCAATACCGTTTTATGCCCGTTTACTATTTGCTACCTTGCTGTTTTTGTTTATTCAGATTATAAAAATACATTTCTACCATCCATATTACACTTTTATCACCATCCCTTTGCCGAACTAGTGCACCTATACAATTTGCCATTGTATTAGGTGTGTTGGGGACACAAGAGACTTTTTATTATTTGGTTGCAAGGTTGTTTGAGAGAGAACATCTTCATCCTATGCCTCCCACGGATTGATAAACTTTAGGTCATCCACTTGAGGGGAAATTGCTACTGTCCTACAAAACTCCATGCTTGGAGGCCCAACACCTGTCTACAAGAGTAAAATTGCATAGTAGACATCAAGCTCTTTTCTGGCACCGTGTCGGGGAGGTGAGTGCTTGAAGGTATATCTTTAGATCTTGCAATCGAATATTTTAGTTTCTTGTTTATCACTAGTTTGGTTTATAAAAGAAAACTACAAAAAATGGAATTGAGGTTGCATCATATTATTGATCATCTTTATAATATCTTTCTTGAAAATGATGGTCCGAATTTTTTTGCTCAATTGTTAGAAGAAGAAGTCAATAAAATGTTTGGCACAAAATATTTGAATGATGAGCATGATTGCAATGTTGTTAGTATGAATTCTTTCAATATCCAAAATGCTAATGATGATTGCACAAGTCATGACAAAAATGTTTCTTATAAGCATGTCATTTTTTGTGGAGTGCATAAAGTTTGTGAAGACGTGCCTTATAGGGAAGATAGATTTTCCAAGAAGCATAAGCATGATAGAAAAAATTCTTTGCTCAAAGTGATAGATTAATTTTCTACAAAATTATGTTCTCTTTGTCCTATTACTTGTGAACTTTGCAATAAGGTTGGTCATCTTAATTTTCAATGCAAACTTTTTCATGATCGAATCATGGCCAAATATTGTAATAATTTGATCACCCTTGAACTTTATAATGAGCTTTGTCTATTTTTTGGGAGTGAAGAATTGACAAATAAAAATAGTTGGTTTGAAGTATTCATTCTCACGGACGACACTGAAACTAAACTAAAAATATCCATATGTTTTGCATGGTAAATTGCAATGAGAATGCTTATATTGCCAACTATAGAAAGATGGGAAAACCAATAGAATATAAAAGGAATACTAATGAAAGGGTAAATATTTCCACCTTCCCTCCTATTGAAATAGGTGACGAGGAGGAGCTCCCTATTCAACCAATCTCATCAATAAGAAGCTTGAAAAATTAATTAAACCCACACATGATGTGGTGAAGAAGAAGAAAAGAAGAAGAAAGAATAGAGTTAAAAAGGTATCTCTCCCAAATAGTGTTGATCCTATTATTGTTGTGCCTCATGAAAATGAATAAAAAATAATTGTGGAGGATGATGCACTTGATGATGATATTGCTTCTATGTTTTATGGCACAATGTTCGAGAGCACTATTGATGATGATTTTGTTATGCCTATTACTTGTCGTGATGATTATGATTGGGAATATAATGATACTTCTTATAATCTTGGAAATCTTTTTGGCACCAACTTGGGAAATTATGATGATAGCAATTGTTATACCGTTGGTGCTATTCATACTACTAATGATGAGAGTGATTATGCTTATGATATGCCAAGCCACAAGCTTGGGGATGCTATGTTTGATGATAATGACATGTTTGAGAATTTATTTACTACAATTAATGTTTGTCCCAAGCTTGGGGATGCTATGCTTATTGAATATGATCTTTTTAGTCCCCTTACTTTGAACGATCAAATTTTCTATGATGATTGCATGCCTCCCACTTATGATGATTATTGTGATGATACTTATGTTATAAAAAGTAGTGATAATTATTTTCATAATTTTGAATATTCTTTTACTGAACATTACTCTTTTAATGTGGGATCAATTTATAGTATTCAAGTTTCCTATGATACTCCCACTATCATGAATGAGAATAAATTTGCTTATATGGAGAGTAATAATTTTTCTATGCTTTTGGATCATGAAAAGAAAGCTTTATGTGATGGTTATATTGATGAATCTATTCATGATGCTACTGAAAATTATTATGAGAGAGGAAGTTATGACTTATCATGCTCTTGTTATGTTTCAATCCTTATCTTCTATGCGAGCATCATTGAACTCATCATGCCTAGCTTAAAAGGCATTAAAGAAAAGCGCTTGTTGGAAGACAACCCAACACTTTTACCTACTGTTATTCTGTGTTCACATTATTAGGCTACTTTATTAATCATGTTTTATTGCTTTTGTTTCAATAAAGTTCGAAGTAAAGCCTTTGGGATGGTCTATGGTGATAGTTGATTTGATCTTGCTGAAAAATAGAAGCTTTTGCGCTCAGGAAAATAATTCTCATTTTTAATAGAAGCGTGATAAAATACTGATTATTTTTAGTAAGATTGATACACGAATTTCCCAGGTTTCCCTAATTTTACAGAATTTTTGGAATAGCAGAAGTATGGTTGGAGTACAGATTACTATAGACTGTTCTGTTTTTGACAGATTCTGTTTTCAATACGTAGTTTGCTTGTTTTCTAGTTTTCTATAGCTTATATTGCTCAATGTAAATTGGTGAAATGATATTATACAATATGCATTGTGTGATAACAATTATGAATCTTATCTTTGAAAGTACCAAAGTGAAATGGTTTGCTCTTTATCATACTAACCTATCTCACGAAGTTCCGTTAAGTTTTGTGTGATTGAAGTTTTCAAGTTTTGGGTGAGATATCGATATGAGGAGAATAAGGAATGACAAGACCCTAAGCTTGGGGATTCCCAAGTCACGTCAAGTTAATATTTAAGGAAGATCCAAGCAACTAAGCTTGGGGATGCACCGGAAGGCATCCCCTCTTTCGTCTCCAACATTATCGGTAACCTCACGTGGAGCTATATTTTCATTCATCACATGATATGTGTTTTGCTTGGAGTGTCATTTTCATTTGCTAGGATTTTCTTGCTATTCTTTATAATAATGTTTTGCATCTTCTATTTCAATAAAAATGTCAAGTATAGCCTTTGCCATGCCTATTTTAAAAGTCTATATGTTGTTGTTTCAAAACAGAAAGTTTATCGCTGTTGCAAAAATTCCCTAGGAAAGTCAAAATGTGATAAAATATTTAAACTTGTCGCAAAATAAGCTATGGTAAATTTTCTACAGTCTGGTAAATTTTTATAATTGTTGGAGTTACAGAAGTATGATTGGTCTTGCATTCTTTACAGACTATACTATTTTGGCAGATTGCTGTTATGGTTGCATTGTTTGCATGTGTTTGCTTGTTTAATGATTCTATTTGTGGATAGGAGTATTAAACACATAGAGGAATTTAGTATGCAATGTTGAATAATAATTTTAGTGATTTTCTACATTAGAGAATGATAAGTTTATTGCATTGATTTATCCTAACTTATCTTACGAGTTCTTGTTGAGTTTTGTCTGGATGAAGGTTTTAAGAATTAGGGAAACCGTGTTATGAGAAGGATGAAGAAGACACAAGAGCCCAAGCTTGGGGATGCCCAAGGCACCCCAAGTTAATATTTCAAGAAGTCTCAAGCATCTAAGCTTGGGGATGCCCCGGTAGACATCCCACATTTCTTCTTCAACAATTATCAGTTAGTATTGGTTGAGCGTAAGTTTTTGTTTCTTCACATGATGTGTGCTATTCTTGGAATGTCATTTTGTTTTGTTTTGCTTGCTGTGTTAATAAAATACTTAGATATGAAAGTTTTTAAATAAGAGAGAGTCCTCAATAGCAACCCATTTACATAACTACTCACTTGATCTTCACTTATATCTTTTTGGAGTAGCTTGTCATTTACTGTTGTGCTTCACTTATATCCTATGAGTAAATTGTTGAATGAATTGAATATCATGAATTTGAAATTATATCATGCCTAGTGGTAGCTTCACATTGGGTTTATAAAGTGAAATCTTTTGAAGCTGAACAATCACAATATTAGTCATACAAGCAATTCCTGAATGATTAGTATAAGGAAGAGAACTTTCACATGCAAATACACTATCTTTGAAATATTTTGTGATTGTGTGCCCCCATCAAAATATTATATGCCAAAAATTTTGACGTTGGACAAGGAAGACAACGTAATGGTTTATGTTTGTTCATATTCACATAGAAGTTATATTGTCATAGATCCTTCAGCATGTGGTGCTTGCCCCCCCATCCTTGCTAGCCGAAAATCCCGCACCAAGTAGAGATACTAGTTGTGCATCCAAAAACCCATAAACCCAAATCTCATTTTCAAGAGTCCACCATACCAACCTAAGGATTGAGCAAGATCCTTCAAGTAAATTGTCATCGGTGCAATAAGGCAATAAAAATTGCTTCTAAAAGTGTTAGATAATTTAGTGTAAGAGAACATTGAGCGTTGCACAAATTTTTATGGCAAAGAATAAAAGCGACATATTGCATAATAAAGGTTGCTATCATAAGGGGCAATATAACATGACATTCTTTTTCACTAAGGGGCTGAGCATACAAACAAATAAGCGCATGTCAACCTTTGCTTCCCTCCGCGAAGGGCCTACCTTTTACTTTTATGTATTTACTTTCATGCAAGAGTCAAAGTTTTTCTCTCTATTCCTTTTTATTTTTTTGCTTTTGGCAAGCATCATATGGTGAGGAAAGATTAAGGGACATATATCCAGTTGGATATGGGTAGCATGAGTTATTATTGTTGGCATCACCCTTGGGGTGAATACATTGGGAGGCGAAATTATAAGCCCCTATCTTTCTATGTGTCCGGTTGAAAAGTTTTGCTCATGTGTATGCGGTGAGTGTTAGCAATCATAGAAGACTATATGATGGTTGAGTATGTGGAGCTCTTACTTAAACTCTGTTGAATAAGTTGAATTGCAATTGCTTGGTGACCGAGAATATAGGTTGTTGAGTTTCAAGAGAATTCATCGTTTGAACCATAACATGTGAATTGGTTGCTACTTTAACATTAGAAGTTTTATAAGAAAGAATTACTATTATGATGCTAGGAAAGGTTATTGAAATTTTCATTGATCAAACTTGTGCACTTTGCTAGCATTCACACTTCATAAATTATTTCTTTTATCATTTACCTACTCGAGGATGAGTAGGAATTAATCTTGGGGATGCTGATACGTCTCCAACGTATCTATAATTTATAAAGTATTGATGCCAATATATTATCATTCTTGGATGTTTTACACTCATTTTATAGCAATTTTATATCATTTTTTGGGACTAACCTATTGACCCAGTGCCAGTTGCTGTTTTTTGTTTGTTTTTTACATTGCAGGAAATCAATATCAAACGGAGTCCAAACACCACGAAACTTTTTGTGGATTTTTATGGACTAGAAGACATCCAATGGGCGAGAGCAGCACCTGGGGGCCCAGGTGCGACCAGGTGGGTTGTGCCCACCTCGGCGGCCTCCCATACCCCCTCTTCGCCCTATAAATCATCACATATTCAAAAAAAACCTTGGAGTAACCCTAGATCGGAAGTTCTGCCACCACAAGCCTCTGTATCCACGAGAAACCAATCTAGACCCTATTCCGGCACCCTGCCAGAGGGGGAAATCATCACTGGTTGCCATCTTCGTCATCCCGGTGGCCACCTCGATGAGGAGGGTGTATTCCACCATCGGGGCTGAGGGTTTGTAGCAGTAGCTATGTGTTTAATCTCTCTCTCTCTCTCTCGTGTTCTTGAGATGTCATGATCTTGATGTATTGCGGGCTTTGTTAATATAGTTGGATCATATGGTGTTTTCCCCTCTCTATCTTGCTATGATGAATTGAGTTTTTCCCTTTGGGATTTCGTTGTTATCGGATTGAATACTTTTATGGATTTAAGAGCGCTTGATATATGTCTTGCATATGAATACTCATGGTGACAATGGGGTATCATATTGATTCACTTGATATATGTTTTGGCACTCAACTCCCGGATTGCCGTGGTGACATTGGGGTAATCTATGCATAGGGGTTGATGCACGTTCTCATCTTTTGTTTCTCCGGTTGAAATCTTGGGGCACTCTTTGACGTTCTTTGTGTTGGATTGAGTATCATGAATCTGAAATTATTTGTTGTTATTTTAGTACGAACGCATGGATAGATCGATCGAAAAAAATAGCTTCAAGGTGGTTTCGTACCCTACAAATGATTTCTTTGTATGTTCTCCGCTAGGTAGGAACTTTGGAGTGATTCTTCGTTGCACGTTGAGGGATGGTTATATGATCCAATTATGTTAGCATTGTTGAGAGATTGCACTAGCGAAAGTACGGACCCTAGGCCTCTTTTTCAAGCATCGCAATACCGTTTTTGTGCCCATTTACTATTTGCTACCTTGTTGTTTTTATTTATTCAGATTATAAAAATATATTTCTACCATCCATATTACACTTTTATCACCATATCTTTGCCGAACTAGTGCACCTATAAAATTTGCCATTGTATTAGGTGTGTTGGGGACACAAGAGACTTTTTATTGTTTGGTTGCAGGGTTGTTTGAGAGAGACCATCTTCATCCTTCGCCTCCCATGGATTGATAAACATTAGGTCATCCACTTTAGGGGAAATTGCTACTGTCCTACAAAATTCTGCACATCGAGGCCCGACACCTGTCTACAAGAGTAAAGTTCCATAGTAGACATCAACGTGGGAAACAACTGCCGAGTCTTCCCTGGCTCCGTGTCGTTCCCTTCCTAGGCCTCGTTGTCGTCCACCACCCTGGTGCTCTCGACACGGCGTGGTCAACGTGGTCAACGAATGACATCCATTGGAAGAGGACTGTATGTGGAGAGACTAACAACTGGGTCCACAGCCGCACGCAAGGAAGTGCCTCCTTATTCCTCCACCTGACAGCGGTGAGCCACTGTGAGGGCCTCTGTCTTTCGCAAAAAATATTCCGCCCACTGACAGCTCGGACCCACCAGCTATATCTTCACACGCAAGGAAGTTTCTCCTTATTACGCACAAAAAAATGAATACTCCGCCTGCTACACTACAAAAAAAGACACATCCGTGACACTTTGGGCCAAACGATTTTTTTCTGTCATGCTTATGACACTTCTATGATGATAATTGTGACAAAACCTGGTATCATCATAGATGTGATGGGCTCCTACTTCTATGACAAAATATCATGACAGAAAGTGGGCTTTTCGTCCTAGGCGGGCCGGAGACGCAGCTGCATGACATTCTTTGGGCCGTCCATGATGGAAAAACCATGGTAGAAGTGAGAGCGAGGAAAATATCGGGGTGTTCCCGGTTACGGTGTGTGGTCGGGGCCGAGCGATGCATGGAGGTTTGGGCATTTCTCTCGTACACGTACGCGTGTGTGTGCGAGGCGTTGCACTCTAACTGAACCCGAGCGAGGCGTTCGCCTACTTAAGTCGAGCGATTGCACTGCAGGCTACGTGTTCCTGAACCCGAGAGATCGATCCCTGGTTGTTAACTAAACCTGATCGAGTGATTCCTTCGCTACTGCTGCTAACTGAAGCCGATCGAACCTACTGCCTCTTGATGAACAGTGAGCATTGTTGGGGGGGGGGGTTGGATGAACAGTTCCCGGTGGGGGGCTGGATGAACAGGACCCCGTGGCAGTAGAGGCCGTTGCCGCTGGATGAACAGGACCCTGATCGAGCCGGTTGGGTGTGAATGAACAGGACCCCGTGGAGGGCTGTATGAACATGACCCTGTGGAGGGCTGGTTGAATAGTAGTCGGTGGATGGATGGATGAATAGTAGCCCGTTGAGGGGTGGTTGAATAGTACCCCGTGGAGATGGCTGGTTGAACATTAGCCGGTGGAGGAGCGGTGGAGACTGGATGAACAGGAGCCCGTGGATGAACAATCGCAGGTGGAGGCTAGAGGAGGTCGACGGTGGATGTACAGTAACCTGTGGAGGCTGGAGGAGGTCGATGGTGGAGATGAACAGTAGCCCGTGGAGTCCCGTTTTGCAGTAAGCCACACCCCTCCCGATAAACAGGACCCCCATTTCGACCGCAACGCTCCAACACAAGTCCGTTTCCTCCGTTTTTCGGTACACCACACCCCTCCCGATTAATAGGACACTATTTCAGCCATAGGAGGTCAAAGAGAAGTCCATTTCCTACGTTTTGCGGTACGCCAGACCACTCCCGATGAACAGTAACCCGTTTCGACCGTGGCCGGTCGAACAGAAGGCTGTTTCCTCAGTTCTGCGGTACGCCAGGCCTTGTTTCGATCGGCTGTTCCATCCAAGCCGGTTGGCTCCCGATGAACACGATGACGTAGTTTCTCCATTCTGACCTAGCCGGTTGGCTGCCGATGAATAGGATGCTGTTGCTGCCTCTCCATGTACACAAGTCGTGGCCGTACGTATGCGCGACTAGGCGTTCGAGACCCTGCCCGTATGTACGTACATGGCCGTATTTACTTTCTTGCACCCTAGCTGTATGTACATGTACATTATATTAATGGTACTGGGTGACATGCTACGTGCGCGCCTCTACTACGACACATGCCCTTCCTTACTCGGCCACGGTTCATCACTGCAGCCTACATACAGACCGATCGACCAGTATGTACGTACACGTTCACGACCAGAATGACAGCGCTACGTACGCTTCGACCAGGTGGGTCCCGATTGTTAGGGAGGATAAGGAGGCACTTCCTTGCGTGCGAAGATGTAGCTGGTGGGTTCCCGCTGGGTCCCCGCTGTCAGGTGGAGGAATCATTATTATCCGCATAATAAGGAGGCACTTCCTTGCTGCGGCAGTGGACCCAGCTGTCAGCCTCTCCACGTACAATACTCTTCCGATGGAAGTCATTCCTTGACCACATTGACCACGCTGCGCCGAGAGCACCAAGGTAGTGGACAATGGCGAGGCCAAGGAAGGGGACGCAGCAGAGCCGGGGAAGACGCGACAATGGATGCCCACACGGAGAGGAGTACAAGGGTTCATTGGTTAGGTTGCAGTGTGAGGCTGCCATCGCCGTAGGGCCTGGCCAGCGGTGGGAGTAGTAGGGGGAGGTGAGGCCTCCGCGGTAGCACAGCCGGCCACGGGAGGCAGGAGCACGCGGCACGACCAACGCTGGTTTGGGCGGCTGGAGCAAGAAGACCAGAGGTTGAAGAAGCACTACGGTCGTATGCTCACTGGAGCTAGAATCATTCATATTAACTAAGTTGACAAAGCCTTCCGTCCCCGTCAACTTAGTAGGCCAACAAGTCAGCCTCCCACTATGGTGGTTCCCAGCTAGCAAGGGGAGTATTCATTTTTCTGTGTGTTGACCACGCCATGCCGAGCACATCCAAGGTGGTGGATGAGGGCGAGGCCCTGGACAGCAACGAGCCGGAGATGGGAAGACGCAGGAGTGGAGTCACAGACGGAGAGGTGTATGAGGGTTAACTTGTTCTGGTGCGGTGTGGTTCAGAAGTGGGTGCAGAAGAACAGGAGGAGTGGAGGGGTGGAGGGATGGCCTAGCCGGCGGTAGGGTAGCGCTTCACAGCGAAGCGTGCTAAGCAGAGCTGCTAGCAGGAGGAGGCGGGAGCAGGTGGTCCCGATGGCGCTGGAGGAAGAAGATGAGAGATTGAAGATGGATGCCGGTCATTGGATGTAAATTCAATGGCTAACGATGTCAGAATCATTTGTTGCCTAAGTTGACAACTACTTGCGTTGGCATCGACCTATTGGCGCACATTTCAGCCTCCAAAAATGTGGCACATATTCAACCCATTTTTTCAGAATTTACAGTCAATTTAATCTTTTTTTGAGAATTACAGTCCATTTGCTGGGCTGGGTGAACAAATAATGTAGCGTCCATGCGGCCCATTTTTCTAAAACTACAGCCCATTTTCACCTTCTCGAAATACACGAATTTGCTGGGCTGCTGAACAAATAATGTAGCGCCCGTGTGGCCCATTTATTTTTTTCCTAAAAAATTACAGGCCATTTGCACTTTCTCGAAATACACGATTTTGCTAGGCTAGTTCTAATTATAATGTTGGGTCGGGTGCAGCAATGTTATGAAAAAATAGACAGGGGCTAAGCATTTTGTTATAAATATATTTAAATAATAAGTGATTTATTATTACATTGGTCCTTAAATCTTACCAAGCTTTTTTACACAATCACGAGGATTTTCCTTGCCTTAATGTAAAAAAAATCCAGGATTTTATTGTTAAGAAATTATTTTGATAAGTTAATAAGATGTGGGATATTGTTTTCTTATATATGTAAGTATTTGTTAAATGTATTATGACAATAACAATAATATATGATAACATATAAAATAATTTAAATATATCTAATATAGTTAGAAGGGAAACATAAGTTGGACCAGGCATTCCTATTCTTATATAGAAAAATAGAACAGACCTCTATGTTTTCTTCAAAAAATATATAAGTTGGGCTGCCAATGTTTCAGGAAAAATAAAACCTTAGATGGGAGGTCCATAGGCTGGTCGATACGTGATGGCCCTCAAGAAAATACAAACCGGCATGTCGTGGGCTGCGCTTCTTAAAAAAGAAAGCCTAGACGGGGCAGCCGACAACCCAGCTGCTACGTGCTGCCCCACTAATAATAAATGTTAACTGCTAGTTCCCCAACTCTGTTGTAAAATTATCTTCTTTAGTAACTACGTTGAAGCACCTAAAAAATGTAACCATGTTGACAAACCCGTGGGCCCCAATGTTAGTATAGCATTAGGAGGAAGTATTTTTTCAATGAGACACTTGCTTGCATACGGCCATAGACCTGGTGGGTCCTGACTGTCCGCCTCTCCAGGTACAGTCCTCTCCAGATTCCTCTCGTTTGTTCAGCATGTTCACAATGGCGGACAGCAGCGCCGCGGCGAGCGCACAAAGGCGCATGACAAGATCAAACCACCTGAGGCAGTGCCTTATTTCTACCGAAACTACTAAACTAGCCCAGTGGCCAAGTGACACTACCCGACCGCTGTCCTGCCAGGGTTCGATTCCACATGATGCAGGGAAAATATCTCCAAATTTATTGCCTCTGCCATTATTGATATGTGGGTCCCGGCCCATATTCATGTACGCACACCACGTCCAACACTTGCCAAAACTTCGTCCCTCGTTTTCTCTGTTTTTCGCACACTTGACATTGTGTGGGCATTTTGAAAATAGCGTATCTTTTTACCTGTGCATTATATGAAGATGTGCTATGCATGAATGTTGATCAGCATGATGTTAACTGGCTGGTAGTTCCATTTTCGACCATGAATAAAACTTCCAACATGATGTTAGCCCTATTGAAAAAAGGCGTGTTAATATAAATGCTCTGCCTTTGAAACTTGCAGTTTCTTATCTGAAACTGAAATTGCAGTTTCTTATCTGAAATTGAAACTTGCAGTTTCTTCTCCGAGAATCACACTATCCGCACTTTTATACTCCTATGAAACTACATTTTTAAGTGCTAAAAATAGATCTCTAGAATTCATAAAGTACTTCATATGCTCAATACTGCAAATCTAAAATTCAAAAAACACTCATATATGAAAGTACTCTCAAAATACACAACACAAAACACAATTCACAACCTGCAAATACTGACAACCCTAAGCTCCTCCTGACAATTCACAACCTGCCCGACTATTAGGATGGGGGGCAGTTCCCTCCTATTCCTCGGCGGTAGACAGATGCCCCATGAGACGATTTGAACGACGAGGGAGAGGATGGCGGGGAAGCGCCGCCGGGCCAACAACTTTTCTCCTCTTGCACTTGGGTTTGGTCGACGAAGACTCCACCGTCTTGCTCTGGCACGGCACCCACACAAACGGCACCCTGTAGATGCTCGATCCTTCAATCTCTGGTGGATGCTCCATCTGGGATCGATACTCCCACCACCGCTGCCTCATGATCGGATTTGGTGAATCTGTTTGCTCCACGGCCCAGAGGAGCAGCTCTATGTACTCCGGCGTGACTCCCTTTGGGAGTATCGCCGCCTTTTTGCACTGCTGCAGATATTTGGCCATGGATGTCGTTGTCCCGCTAGTTGGTCCTTATTGTCAAACCAAGACAGTATCTCCAACATCCTAGCTAGATTTACAGGGTTGCCATCTGCGATCCTCACATATCGATTGTACTCCTCCATCGATCTATTTCTCGACATCACCTTCACTCGCCGGAGGTGGTTTTTGAATGGAAGAGAGAGGAGCGGCCCTGGTTTTGGATTAGAACGGGAGAGGAGCGGCGCTGGTTTTGGATTGGAACAGGAGAGGAGGGGCGGTGGTTTTGAAATGGAAGAGGAGAGGAGCGGCGGTGGTTTAAGAGGAGAGGAGTGGCGGTGGTTTAAGAGGAGAGGAGCGGCGGTGGTTTAAGAGGAGAGGAGCGGCGCTGGTCTTGGAAGTATTTTTTTGTTTTGCATATTTTGGGTCAAAGTTTGACCATGTACTGTATTTGACAAGCAACATGTGAATGCATGTCACCAAAAATTGTATCGTTTGGTTCGTATCTGAATGTACTTCCAAATTATATTATTTTGGCAACGTATAACATATATTTTATTTGTGAAAATTGTGGTCAATTATGACCCAGAATAAAAGGGAGACTAGTTAATGTGGGGACGCTTTCTTGATTGAAGGGTAAATTGATTTTGATTTTGATCCAGTCACAGCGCGACGGCCCTCTCGTCCAATCCTAAATCGCTGCCACATGCTCCTCTCCCTCTTCTCCATTGCAAAACCACCCCTCTCCTCTCCATCTTCTCCATTGCAAGACCACCGTCTCGCCTCTCCCTCTTCTCTATTGCAAGACCACCGACTCTCCTCCCATCTACCAAAGCTAGGACCAGACCTCTCAGAAGGACATCTATGGAGAGGATGCAGCAGCGAATCGGCCAGATCGCTGGGGGCGACCAGGCAAAGTCAGCCAGGTTGAAGGAGATCCTTACTTGGTTTGACAATGAGTGGGAGATTTCGAGGATGGTGAGGGCCATGTGGCAATGTATGCGAAAGAGCGAGGCGGCGGCGATGTACTCCTAGGCAGCAGTCATGCCTCAGTCCTTTGAGTTCATCGAGTATCTCCCCTAGATGATGGACCAGATAGATTCGCTCGAAGCAAAAGTCAGGCGGAGGTGGTGGGCGTACAGGTTGAAGGTCGAGCATCCAGAGGATAACGAATCGATCGAGTACGGTGTGCCGTTCGTGAGGGTGCAGAGCCAGCCGGAGCCACAGGAGTATTCGTTCTCCCATCACAAGAGGAGGACGGATGGCGCGACGTTGCTTCCCCGTTGTTCTCCATGGTTCCCTCGACGCTCGCCTCGTTTCAATAGCGGCGGTAGGGTTTAAGGCAAGCTTCACACTAACCTAATCTTCCATCTACTCATGCTTACAATCAGTGTGTCGGCTAATGAAAATCATGCTTACAATCAGTCTCCGAGTACTACGCCAATCATCCTAAAATAGCTCTGGACCTTTGGGTCAAAGTTGTGACATTGTGTACAAATGAAGAAAAATAGATTGGTGCTTCTTTCAGAAAAGAGTACTCCCTAGAAAACATCCAATATAAGCTACTATTATTTGGTTAGAGGATTTGCTGCTGAGAAAGATCCATGCATAGAGAGCGCCACACATCCCACTGGTGGTGGTGGATGCCAATGCGTGCATGGAGCATGGTTGGTGTCGGTAATTTTTACTTGGCACACCTTGCACTCTACATATATGTCAGTTCCATCCGTACATTTGTGCAGTTCCACCAAAATGCAGCTGAATAAGCCTGTTTGCACAGATAATGAAAAAGCGCCATTACATTATAGTAGCACTGGTTGATGAAACATACACTAATAAATAGAAGAAAATATTGTGATAGTATCATAGTATGCCATGCTGCGAGGGCGAGATGGGCCCTGCGACGCCTCATACGGTGGGCCTCATACTGAAAATCGACCAAAGACTCCCCGATACACCTTCTGCCAGTGATGAACATCAGTGTACATCGATAGTACAAGGAGGGGCGTTGAGACATTCCAATCTCTATTTTTGTGCAGATCAACTAAAATTAAGCACCCCAGTTTGCAGAAACGCTTAAACATTAACAATGGGACTAGTTGATGAAACATATACTAACAAAGAGAAGCCATTTCTTTATCTACATTGGAAATGAAATGATAGAGAGGACACTCGCTCTATTTTAACTATATTATTACTTCATTTCAGTGGCACTAGGGTCGAGCAGGTGGCAAACGAGGTGTACCGTGTGTCGCAAGGGTGGAGGCCGGAGGTGGTTAGATTGGGATGCTGAAGCTGGCTCTTTCAGTCCCTATCTTCCCCCTGATGTTTCTGTGGTATCATTTGGGTTGTAATCCAAACTTGGTCGAGCTGGTGCTACATCCCCATACCTGCCTTGCTTATGTGGCGAACTTGTCTCCTGCTAGTACTCAATCCGTTCTAGTAGTAGTTGCAGAGGTACCCGTTTACACTGAGATGTTGTCGGATAATGGTTCTCTATGGTTGGGTTTCTTTAATGAAATTGGAGGAAACCCCCTCTTCCGATATATATAAAAAATCAGTGGCACTGGCGATGCCAAAACATTGCCTCAAATTAATAGTACCACTAGATTAAGGTACAAAATAATAACATTACTGCTTTATCATGGCAGTGCCAAAACATTAGCACAAGAGCAGACTCAACATGCACTGCAAAAAAAGACACATCCCTGACATTTTGGGCCGAACAATTTTTTCCTGTCATGCTTATGACACTTCTATGACAAAAATTGTGATAAAACTCGGTATCATCATAGATGTGGTGGGCTCCTACTTCTATGACAAAAAATCATGACAGAAAATGGGCTTTTCGTCCTGGGCGGGCCAGAGAAATAGCTGCATGACATTCTTTGGGCCGTCCATGAAGGAAAACACTATGGTAGAAGCAAGGGCGAGGAACATATCGGTGAGTTCCCGGTTATGGTGGGTGGTCGGGGCCGAGCGATGCACAGAGGTTTGCGCGTTTCTCTCGTGCACGTACACACGTGTGTGTGAGATGTTGCGCTCTAACTAAACCCAAGCGAGGCATTCACCTACTGAACCCGAGCAATTGCACTGCAGGCTACGCGTTATTGAAACCGGGCGATTGATCGATCTGGCTATTAACTGAACCCGATCAAGAGATTCCTTCGCTACTGCTGCTAACTGAAGCCGATCGAACCTACTGCCTCTTGATGAA
>NC_041392.1:289430653-289440823 GCF_002162155.2 Triticum dicoccoides
GGATGAACAGGAACCCGTGGTAGTAGAGGCCGTTGCCGCTGGATGAACATGACCCCGATCGAGACGGTTGGGGATGGATGAACAGGACCTCGTGGAGGGCTGGATGAACAAGACCCTATGGAGGGCTGGTTGAACAGTAGTCGGTGGAGGGCTGGATGAACAGTAGCCCGTGGAGGGGTGGTTGAACAGGACCCCGTGGAGAGGGCTAGTTGAATAGTAGCCGGTGGAGGAGCTATGGAGGCTGGATGAATAGGAGCCCGCGGATGAACAATCACAGGTGAAGGCTGGAGGAGGTCAACGATGGATGAGCAGTAGCCCGTGGAGGCGGGAGGAGGTCGATGGTGGAGATGAACAGTAGCCCATGGAGTCCTGTTTTGCGGTACGCCACACCCCTCCTGATGAACATGACCCTATTTCGACCATAGCGCCCCAACACAAGTCCGTTTCCTCCATTTTGTGGTACGCCACACCCCTCCCGATCAATAGGACCCCATTTTGACCATAGGAGGTCCAAGAGAAGTCTGTTTCCTCTGTTTTGCATTACGCCAGACCCCTCCCGATGAACAGGATCCCGTTTCGACCGTGGCCGGTCGAACACAAGGCCGTTTCCTCCATTCTGCGGTATGCCAGGCCCCGTTTCGATCGACTGTTCCGTCTAAGCCGGTTAGCTCCTGATGAACACGACACATTCCGACCCAGTCGGTTGCCCCCCGATGAACATGACGTTGTTTCTCCATTCCGACCCAGCCATTTCGCTGCTCGATGAATAGGATGTCATTGCTGTCGTCCGTTGCCTCTCCATGTACACAAGCCCTGGCCATCTGTATATATGCACGAGTACGCGCTTGAGACCCCGCCCGTATGTATGTATGTGGCCGTATTTTTTGTCCTATGGTTGTACATACATGTACATGACTTAGACAGAACCGCATGAACTGCTATGTCGGGTGCTCTACAACGACACGTGCCGCTACTTACTCGACCACGGTTCATACTTGCAGAGAGACCGGTCGACCAGTACGTACGTACACGTTCGTGACCAGACAGACAACGCTACGTATGCTTTGACCAGGTGGGTCACAACGGTTAGGGAGGATAAGGACACACTTCCTTGCGTGCGAAGATATAGCTGGTCGGTCCTAGCTGTTAGGGGGAGGAATCGTTTTTATTTTGCGAGTAATAAGGAGGCACTTCCTTGTGTTCGAACATGTAGCTGGTGGGTCCAGTTGTCAGCCTCACCGCCTAAAGTCCTCTTCCAATGGTTGTCCTTCGTTGAACACGTTGACCACGCCGCGCCGAGAGCACCAAGGAAGTGGACGAGGGCGAGGCCTAGGAAGGGAACGGCCCGGAGCTGGGGAAGACGTGACAGTGGATGCCCACGCAGAGGGGAGCATGTGGGTTGACTGCTTCGGCTGTGGTGTGATGCTGCCGTCGCTGGAGAATAACAGGAGGTGTGGGTGAGTATAGAGGGATTGCATGGCCAATGGTGGCAGCACAGCCGGACACAGGAGGCAGGAGCAGGCGGCACAACCGACCCTAGTTTGGGCGGCTAGAGCAAGAAGACCAGAGGTTGAATAAGCACGACGACCATTGGATGGACATCGTATGATCACTGTAGCTAGAATCGTTTATATTGACTAAGTTGATGAAGCCCTTGGTATGCATCAACTTAGTAGGCCCACAGGTCAACCTCCGAAATGATGCGCCCCAGATGTCAGGGGGAGGAATCATTTTTTGGGCGACTGAAGGAAGAATATCCGTGATTGAAGAAGAAGCATGCATCCGTTGGATGGACATCCAACGGCCACTGCTGCTAGAACCGTGTGTTGACTATAAGTTGACAAAGCCTTGCATACGCGTCAACTTAGTTTTTTTAGGGGACGCATCAACTTAGTAGGCCCACAAGTGTGTGGCAGAGAACATATAGCCCACTTGCTATTTGTAAGAATGTACAACCCATTGATGAATTCTAATGGAATTTGCGACAACCCATTTCCAGTTTGTTAAAAGTACAACCCATTTTCTAGTTACGACAATGATTAATAATTTTAACTAACCGCTCAAAACATAATTCAATAAAAATTCCCACATTTTGATGGGATCCGAACTATTTTTATCCCAAAATTTCTAGTCAGATTAAATATAATTTCAAAATAAATTTGTATTACGTAAAAATCTAATGAAATACTGCGCGCGTAACAAGTAATGAAATTAAAATTTTCAAAATCCAATAATAATAATTTTTTAAAACTAATTACATGTTTGGTGCTTTTTATATAGTTACTGCACAGTGTTTATAATTACATCCCATTTATTATATCTTAAAGCCCATTTTATTGTTAAGCCTAGTGCATCCCTCCTAGGAAAGATTGGAAGCCCAGTGGGGCGGATAATAACAAGTTAACCCAGATATTGTGTCCAACAGTAGGCCTAGTTGCATTGCTGATGTTCAAAAAAGGCCTGTGCAGTACAGTACAACTTTACATGGCTACTCAGCCCACATTCAGCAATGCCGGAAAGCCCCAAACAAGGCTTCTGTACAACTTTTTGAAGTCACTGAGCTCAATTAACAACTTAAGAAAAAAATAGATTACAGTGGAACCTAATTAAAAGTTGTCACGAGCGAAGAAATAATTCAACGAGCCCCACTTGTGTGTGTTTGTGTGCGTGTGTGTGTGTGAGAGAGAGAGACACATCGGTCGATGCTCGAAAATACATCTTTCAGCCATATGCATTGCTAATGCTCAGTAAACACTACTAGGAAAAGGCTAATTAGTGGCGCACCTGTTTTGGCCATTAATGGCGCACTAGAGGTGTGCCACTATAATCACACCACTAGTAACAATTACTAATGGCGCACCCCTGGTACGCCATTAGTATACCAGACAATAGTGGCGCACCAGGCAGTGCGCCATTAGTATGTCAAACGGTGCGCCATTACTATGCCTTCCAGGGGCCATATTTACCTTGTGCTCTGGGTTACTAATGGCGCACTGCCAGATAATGCACCACTAGTGTGTTTATTGCAGTGCGCCACTAAAGTGTAGTGTGGTGCGCCACTAGTATGAATATTAGGAATTTTTTCTTTTTCTTTTCTGATATTTGCACACGTTACAAAATATTTTACTGCACGGAATATAGACAACACAACATATAAATAGCAGATTCATCGAATACAATAGAAGATTAGTCTTCGAATACAATTCATCATATTAGTCTCCGAATTCAAAAGACTGAACAAAGTTAGAACATTACAAGTCTCGAGACCATGAGTAGCGAGTTTGTCTGCACATTACAAGTCGATGTCGATCATCTAAACTACCATCACATAGAAGGAGCTGCAGTCATCACGATGAGCATCATCGCGATGAAACTGGTCTTCATCCGGCTCCTCCTCCGCTCCCTCCTCTCTCCCGCTAGATAGCGCGCGTATCTAGCTTCCACCTCCGCCCTAGTGGTGTACCCTTTGTAACTGTTACCGCGGGAACGGTGAACCTGTCTCTGACACTCCTCCCAGTCGTCGTAGACTCCGGGAACCTTACTCTTGTACACGACATACGACGGCATCTCTATGCACTAGCCAAACAAAATGTTAGTAGCAATTCACAGACAATACATAAGCAATATATAAGTATGAAACAAAAGGATCAGAAGAAAAAAGCAACACATTAATAGCACGATTCATGGTCCTACTAATAAATATCATCGATTACATATAAGTTGAACGACTGTCCAAACCAAAGAGACATACAAGTTCATTAAAGTTTAATTACAACATGAGCTAATCGATATTTTAGAACTACATAGCATCGCTACTTTCGACTCGACTCAGGGACCGGACCATGGATGAAGTTGCCGTCTGTCGTGATGGTCAAGAAATCGCGGGCGTTGTCAGCCTGCATTTGTAGTGTTGTTTCTATCTCACTGTTGGACGGTTGATATCTGAGGTAGAACTGCCCCGAGGTACGAAGGACATCTTGATGGATGATTTCCGCAAACTCCGACTAGATGCGAAAGAATTCTTGTCTGATGTCCGCGTCCTGGATTGCCGACAAGCTTGCGGCCTAATCTTTGAGATTATTTGGTAGCAGGAGGTGATTATGGTCCCGTACTATCGCCCGCATGTGATGGAGGGAGTAGTAGGCATCCTTCTGACCGCCAGGCGGCTGCTTGATGCAGGGGAACATCGTATTGTGGGTGAACATGTGCTTGCCGTACCTACGAATTGGCCTGCTGAAGGTGCCTCTAGATCTAGCGTAGCCGGGGAGAACATCATCAGGAACTTTCTTGATATTTGTGTAGTCTTTCTTCGACTGACGGTCTGAGTCCAAATACATGGCCATGTAATATTTCGGGCTTAAGAGGATGAGTGTGCAATGTGTGTCAGTGCACAAAGCACAAAATGTTACAAAAAAGAACGATCGAAATCTAAGAAATCATATGTTATTGGGCGGTGAGGGGATTACTTACTCGGGAAAGCAAGGCACGAGGAAGTTATCCTTATCTGGGTTTGCCAGAATGACGCCTTCGAGGTATGAACTCGCGACTTGTCGGTCCCCAGCCCTGCCCAAGATCTTGGCACGCATGTAGAATGGGTCGACTGTCACGATGTATGGGGTCTTGTCTCTAATGATCCACATCTCCATACTTAACAAAATAGCCGAACAAAGGTGTAGTGCAGCAGATGAAGGGTAAACATAGCGAAGATGTCATCAAACCGCAGGACGATCATACCCCCGATGGCGCTATCCACAAAGCCCTTGCCCTCTGGCACCTTGGCCATGAAAACCGGGTATGCCACATCATTCTCTCGGAGAAGCCGCTTCTCCAAAGAAAGAACACTGTCATGCAGACTCCGCATAACACCAATTGTAGCATTGAGAGGATTAGTCGGTAGCATCAGCCTACCCGCCACATGCACCCTCCTCAAGATATCCTTAGGTGAAGGTGGCCCATCCTGAGCACGGATTGTACTCGGTGCCGGCTGGCTCGCACCCTTGTTACTCTTTCTTTTCTGTCCCTTCTTCTTCTGCTGTAATGGGATCGAGTTCTGCTCATAGACAGCCTTCTTGAGTGTGTTGGGGCTGATAATATTTCACACCTCAGCTATCTGAGGCTCGGTGAAGGCGGCAGCTGGAGGCATCTCCTGAGAACTGAACGCCAGACGACACCTGTTGCAACCGAGTTTCTCCGCGGTACCAGCTAGATCATCTTTTGCAGGGTTGGGTTCTTGAGAAGGAGGCCCCAATAATTCGTCACCGTACCCATGTTCGTGAAGTACTTATCGACCCTGGTAAATGTACCGTCGTCGTCGTCCGGATCCTGTACCATATGCATGTCTGGATCCTGTGCTATATGCATGTCTGGCATGTCCAGTAGCGTTGTGGGGGTCTTGCCATGGCTTGGCGCCGGCACGACTGGCGGTGTTGTCTGTGGGGTGGTGTCCCCCGCCCCCAAACGAATCTGGCTCTTCGGCCAAAGCATGGGCCAGCTTATGCAGGCACTGAGGGTCATCACATCATCTTTGTCGGCCCCATGGGGTCGATATGGAGGTAATATGTCGTCGAAGCCCGGCAGCACCCGAACCAGTTGAACCTTATAAACAGTGGGTGGCATCTGATTACCGTGGAACACGCGGCTGCCCGGTTGAACGATTCTTCCCTTGGCGACATCGACCAACTCGTCGTTCACGAAGTGCAGGAGAGTGCACGGAACGTCGGCGGCGCCCTGCGAAAACATGTAGGGCGTCAGGGATGCCCAGTCAAAGGCAAGGAGATGAAGTCATCGGCCGAGAGGCTTAATTAGTTACCATGATGGCGTTGAGCTCGGCTAATGTCGAGGCACCGCCAACGGCGGGCGCGCAAGTGACGGAGGGGCCACTTGCTGCCGAGGTGACGGCCGGCGTATTCTTCCCACACCCGGTGCATTAATCTGCAATGCCGGCACCGCCGCGGGAGACACCAATGGTGCCTCCGCCGGAGACACAAATGGCGCTGCCAGCGCGTTGCACGAGTTGCTGCCCGTGAAGCTGGGAATCGGGGGCGGCCCCTGTTGGCCGCCCGCAATCCACGCCTGCAGCCTAGAAACCAAGGTAGGCATAATGGCGGTGATCGTCGCTCCCAGTTGGTCTCGCACTTGCTCTTCGATGATCTCCGGAATCTGCGCCACTTGTGCCTTGAGTTGTTGAACCTCGCGCTCTTAGCTTTCCGAGCTGGTCTTTCTCTCCTTTCGCCCAGCGGTATAGTACTCCGACCATTTAGTGGACAAGCCTTTGCCGGCCACACGACCAGCTGATGACGGCTTACTGAGCTTATCCTTGTTTTTCATTACGTTAAACGCCCTATTTAAAGGGGTGTCGAAAGGGGAGCTCTGAGACGATCCCGCGCTACTGCTTTTAGTGTCATGCGGAAGGAACGTGAACTATTTAGAAAATTGGCTTCATTAATTAGAATGCAACCATACAGAGGTAATTACGCGGGGGTGTATTCCTTACCAGAACACGCTCAAGCGCCTTGGTCTTCGGATCCGTGGTAAGCTCCTTGGTTACCGGGTCCACCTTGTACCGGGCCCTGACATAGTTCCTGGTCTGCTTGTCATGGTATTTCTCGAAGAGGGGCGGTAGGCCTTGGTCGGCACGCTCCGCATCCTCCTTGTCCCATATAGGTTCCGTCACTCTGTAACCGCCGGAACCGAGTTTGTGGGCCCCTAAGTTCAAGTCCCGCATCTCTTTCCTCCACTGACTTGATTCCACGGTTGCGTCGCTCTCACACTTGATACTGAACTCCAGGTAGTCATCTTCGCTGATCGAAGGATGTTCTCCTTGATCTTCTGATAGCTATCACATTTTCAATCATTCTCTTCACCGCGGCTCTCCAAGTAGCCAGGGCATGCTCATCTTCGTGAGGGCAGCACTGTTCACTTTATTCCATGCGAGGCTTGTGTTTGCGAAGTCACTGGGGAACTTGTATCGTTCGTGCAGCTTCGTGAAGAGGAGGTTGCGCAAATTCCCTCGGTCATGATGCCTTAGGTTCTCGGTGTTGATCGAGACGGTGCTTCGAGGAATGCACCTGAGGTGTCCCGTGTACCCCTTGACTATTTCTTTGGGCGCCGTTGGATGCCCCTCGGAGGACACTTTAGTAAATTCCTCCTTGACGGTGCCGAGCATGTTCGGGCGCCGGTCCTTCCGTTGCCTCTTCGGTTGGCTGCCATCTGTGCGTGCGCTGCCATCATCAGTGGTGTCTTCCCTGACGCCACTAGGAGTTGTGTAGTCAGGATCGGTGTCTTCCTCGGCGTCCTCATAGCGGTGAGGTTCTTCCTCCATCTCCTGGGACAGCTCCCAGAATGCCTTGCCCGAACCGCCGGCCACATCGTTGTGGGCCATGTTTTAATCTAAATAGGGAAAAAGTTTGGTCAAAAAGTTGGTTATTGTCAAGGAACAAGATCATGGTCTCATCATTTAGGGTTTGTCGACACCGAGGCATCCTAAAAGCTAAGCTTTTATCATTTAGGGTTTTCTACGCCGAGGCACCCTAAAAGCCAATGCTTTCATCATTTTGGTTTTATCGACACCGAGGCACCCTAAAAGCCAAGGTTTTATCGTTTAGGGTTTGTCGATGCTCTGGCACCCTGAATGCTAAGTTAAGTTTTCATCATTTAGGGTTTATCGATGCCGAGGCACCCTAGGTTGACTGATATATATGGGTATCTTCTAATAATATACCCTATCAAGAAAAGGGAAGGAGAATTCTAAGTTGGGCCTAATCCCTTGGCTCTATTGCCACCCATGTGTTTAATGCACCAAGAATAAAGGGGCAGTTGATCCTACTTAATTAAGTACTAAGATACCCCGGGCCATGCATTAGTCGCAAGTACCCCATATGTCCTATTTTTAGCAAAGTCATGCTAAAATTCACGGAAAATTTTAGCATGACCTTTGCTGAAAATAGGACATATGGAGTACCCGAATTTGTCGGAACAGAAGTTAATTGACATTCCGGCAAACTCAAGGGCCTCTCGGGGTACCTGCAAAATCATTATCCCAGGTGGACAAGGCAATGTGGTACTTGCTTAAATCTCTGTCCAATGCTCTTTACAAGATAAACAACAGGTTGCAAAGCCCAGTGTTACAAGATAAAAAAGGCCTCCATCACAACATGGAAAATACGTTGGCCTGTGAAGAGGTGAAACAATATATGCATCTCCAGGCAGTATCATTCAACATTTTGGACAAACCACTACAAGCAATACTGTATCAGATACAAACAGTTGGCACTCACATGCGTATACCGCAGCTGCAAAGAGATCACAAAAAATGTGGAGCAGCCACTTCTTTTAGTGATGGCCTTGTTTGATTTGGTACTACTGCAACTATGAAATGGCACCCGTTCTTAACACGAGTAGTGAATGAGCAGCAAAAATAAAGCACGGGCGCCTCGTAAAAAAGGAGAAATGTGCTCCCAGTAGAGACTTCGAATTCTAGCAAGTGTAAGTTGCACAAAGTGCTGTCTACACACTTAATTGACAAAGCATCAAGTTCAGTGCGCTGCCTACACTAATAATAATAATAATAAGCAATCACTTGACCCATAGCAAGTCGTGAAATTTGATAGTCGCAAAACTAAACTGAACGTAGATGAAAAATCAATGCATATGTGAGCGTCGAGAGACGCAAGTAGTCTCCTTGTGGGTTTAAGTGATTTGAGAAGGTGCTATCTGCAGCATATATAGTTGTACACAATCTGCAGCAGAGCAGAGGGGGTGCAGTGCAGATCAAGAGCTACCTCCTACTGATCAAACGGTTTTACTTCTTGGAACATGCACAATCTAATGGATGAAATCCTTGCAGCTACAGACACTAGTGTCCAAGCCTGTAAGGATAGTTTGCCTCCCGCCCAAAAAAGAGAAGAACAACACAAGTGATCAATAGACGAAATTTAGTGCATATTCTTTCTACCTGTATATAGAACTGCAAACCCAAACTCGGCATCTATGTATGCATCCAGTTCTTTCTCCAAACCATAGGAGTAGATAGACAAAAAAGAAAAAGTTTTGATTGATTCATTCCGACCTCACCTATCCCTACTCATCATCATCATATTTCTATGTACCGCATCGGCCCTGTGCTACCCACAGGGCCACAAACTCAACTAGATTATAGGTAGACTAGACCAAACCCCACAACAAGGAAAAAAAGAAACACCAGCACCAATGAGAGTCACCAAATAGAATACACAGGGAGGGAGGGAGGGCACGCTTCCCGTGCGTTTTTCGAACTTTTTGCCTCGGAAGAAGAAGAAAAACTGCTCCACGAACCAACCGTCAAAATCACAGTACTTTGATTCAGCAAAAATACGTCCTACTCTACAAGGCTGGTCCGCGAGGAGCGCCGCAGGAGCGGCAGGGTGGACGCGGCCAGCACGGGCGGTACGCGAAGGCGAGTGGGTGCGCGAGGGGTCTACAGCGCTAGGGACAAGGGGAAACAGAAGAGAGGAAGCGAGGGGAGCTCACCACGGAGGCACACGAAGGCCCGGTAGTGGATTAGGAGCAGCAGGCCGGCCGGACTTGAAGGAGAGGCGGCGGAATCCGAGGTGGAAGAAGGGCTCGGTGGCAGGTTCGCGGTGCTCCTCGGCTTGGCTCCGATCCGGTTCGTCGACGTATCCGACAGAGACGACGTAGACGCTCGTGCTGGACTTCTCCGGCCTGCTTCGGTGCTCGACGACATGGAGATGGAGACGCGTCAGGGTGGGTCGGAGGGGGAGGAAGGGGAAGATGGGGAGAGGGAGGCGGCGGGGGTGCGGGGGCGACGGCGCAGTGGGTCAGGGCAGCGACGCGCAGTGGGGGGGCTGAGAGAGATGTGAGATTGGGGATCGGGGATTCGGGATTTTAGTGGGGGGACGGATAGCAATGGCGCACCACCTAGCAGTGCGCCATTAGTAAAAAAAAATTGGATAGCAATGGCGCACCACCTAGCGGTGCGCCATTAGTAAATTTTTTCTAATATTTTGCTATTTTAATATTTTTCCCTCTCTTGTTCTAATGTATTGGTCTTTTTTTCTAATATCTTGCTATTTATATATTTGAGGGGTTACAAGTACGGTTCAATGTCAGTCTTTTTTCCTAATATTTTGCTATTTTAATTTTTTTCTCTTTTGTTCTAGTGTGTCGTCCTTT